>NW_027500746.1:0-80980 GCF_021521415.1 Bidens hawaiensis | reverse complement strand
AAAAGCCTACCAACTATATATATATATAGATACATATATATATATATATCACAAACTAAAACACTAAAGACAGAAACTCTCTCTCTCCCTCTTTTTCTCTAATCAATATCTAAAATAATGTTAATATATAAAAAAATTATAGAAAATATTTGGTTGTAAAGAATTCTTAAAGTTCTTAACTTTTTAGGAGTTATAAAAGCCTACCAACTATATATATATATAGATACATATATATATATATATCACAAACTAAAACACTAAAGACAGAAACTCTCTCTCTCCCTCTTTTTCTCTAATCAATATCTCTCAACCTCCCCCCCCCCCCCCCCCCACCCTGTCTCAAGCTTTCAAATTGATAATTTTCAACAATTGTTTTTTATAAGATGTGTTGTTGGTGGAGAACATGTGTCAGTGAAGATGAGCGACAACCATCGTCACAACCCTCCTCTCGACCGAAACCATAGATTTTTGCAGGTGACGTCCTTTTCCAGAACCTAGATCGACCAGATTTGAGCCCACCATTAAAGGTGTTCTTTAGGATAGTTTTTCGAGTTTCGGGTTTTTCGGGTCGGGTTCTTAGGGTTTTAAAGTTTAAATCTTAACCCGAAACCCAACCCAAATATCTCACGGGTTTTTCGGGATCGGGTAATTTCGGATTGGGTTAATCGGGTTTCAAATATCCTAGAAAACAAAACAAAAAAATGAACAAATTCAATGTTAAAAATTAAAACTACATATTATTCTTTGCTCGTAACGTAAATAATCAAATAATAAACCAACATAACTTGATAAAGTCATAAAACAATTCAAAAGAAGGGTAAAACTAAGTAACTAACTCGAGCCATAATCGTCTTTAATCGGACGTGATTTGGTTGTTTGATTGCGGTTGTTATTAGTAATAAACGGAAAACATAAATTAACAATAAGCAATCAACCCATAACAGTTGGAATGATAACAATCAATTATGGTCAGATTCTGATAACTTTAGTGGCTTAGTCTAAGCCTATTATACCTAAAAATATATTTAATTTCAAAACTAAAAGTTTAATCAAGTTTTTCGGGTTGACTCGAAACTTATAAATCAAACCCGAGAACCAACTCGAATTACATAGGTTCGGGTTAGTCTTTTCTCGGGTTCAGGTTATTCGGGCCGGGTTAGTTTAGATTCGGATACGGGTTTTTTCAGGTTGGGTTTCAAGTAAAAGTGACAGCCTACCCACCATTTAAGATCGAGGCCACCATTCAGACCGGTCAAAGCCGGATCTGGATGTATTTCTCACCTTCAGATTCTTATTTTGGATATTTCTCATCTGAAGTTGTAGTTTGATCAATTTATAATGTTTATGCTGATATCTTGTTGCTATAGCAATCAAGGTTGCAAAAGTCGCTAGTCGGACCCTACTCAGCCGACAGGGGATTTGGGCGTACTCGGAGTATTTGGAAATGGTAAATTTAAAGGAAACTAAATTTTTGGATATTATATATTTGTCAAATATCATAATTATACTAATATTTATAACAAAATAAGTGAATATAAATATAAATAAAAGAAATACATCTAAATTATTCTAAAATTTGTTATTGATTAACTAAAAAAGGGATATTATTTTTTAAATTATAGAAATATAAATTATGTTTTATTTTTTAAGTCAAAATCGGCACAAGTTGACCGACTAAATGTAATTTTGGCTAAGGTTGATCACATCCGATCGATTCTTAATAACTAAGTGGAGTTAAAGAAACTGTTATCGGCGGCATACATTGGAGTGAATACTCGGCCTTGGAGTCATACTTTTACAACATTGATACCAATGATTATTCATGAAATAATCTTTGTTTATTTAAGATATTAAAATATCAAACAAGATGTTTAATTTCACCAGTCCATAAAAATTCAGTTGGTTGGTTGAATCATTTTCCATTTGGTCTTCTCAAATTCAAATTCGAGTTTCAAGTTCGATATGTTTTTTCTCAAATATAGTTTATGTAGAAGTAATTGTGGATTTTGTATATTGATTTTCAGGATTTATGTGTATTTTTGAATTAGACCAGTTACATTTCTTATATTTATTGTTTTTTTTGTTGAATATGTAAATTATGTAAACATATTCATTGAACAATTTTATAGTGGGTTATGTTTAATTTTATTAGTTACATTCGTCTTATATATGTGTGTTTTTTTTTACTTTTAAGAATGAAAATATGTATACTAAGTAAAATATGTAAACATATGTAACATATGTAAAATATGTAAACATATGAAATGTTTGCTTAATTTCGTAATTTTACTTACGTCTTACATTTAGAGTTGCAGGATTCATGTACATTCCTGAACTTGCCTAGTTACATGTCTTACATTTCTTTGTTTTTTTCTAAAGATCTTTGAATTTTTTATAGAAATATGTAAACATATTCACTGTTTAATCTTAAAGCGTGGGTTGTGTTTAAGTTACATCAGTCTTACATTTATCTACTGTTTGTAGGATGTAGAAATCTGTAAAAAAAATATCTAGTTACATAAGTCTATTGTTTGCACGAGGTAAAGTTATGTAAAAATATGTAAAAGATTAAACGTTGTAAGACATGTATGATTATATAAATGTGGAAAGAGAAAAACAATGCACACATTCCAGTTTTATCTTCTTGCATCATATTTGCATTTCCCATTTTGCTCTTATTGCAATAAAATAATATAAAAAGTAACAATACTTTTCCGAATCAAATCTCAACCATTACTCTCATGAATTAATGGTTATACATGAATTTTTTAAGTGGCTTTCTATTAGGCTATGCTCAATTGTTAATGCCCTCAAGGGGGATTTTCCTCGCATCATTATTGTTTTGAACAAAAATCTGTTAAGGATAATGTATCTAAATATGTTATGTGAGGTTTAGTGTTAAAATAATAACAACGAATATATGAACGAAATATAGATAAACACCGTGATTTGTTGTGAGGAAAAACCCTTGATCTTGTTTAGATCAAAGGAAAAAAACCCCGGGTGATGACAAATCGTCTATCACCACTTTATTAATGTCAAAAATCGGGTTACAATGGGTGGAGTTTATGATCAACGAATACAATAATGCTATGTGTGTGTGAGTACAGAGAGAGATCTGAGGTTGATGATGAACGTGTATATTGTGTTATGTCTGCCCTAATTTTGATCATAAACTCAGTTTATAAAAAAATAACAACTAACTAACTCCTATTTTCATGGCACTACTCCCACTATCTGCTCCCATCACTTTGACCACGTGCATAAAGGAGCCTTGTAGAGAAATATATGGTAGATCAGGTCCTTGAGCCATTATATCTATCAAATATTAATCTACACATAAGAAACAATCGTTAACAATACCAATTACTGAGGATCCTTGATCCTGACATAGCTCTGGACCTCTTCAGAAGGATAACTGATCCAGACACGTCTTCAAGAATAACATATCCTCAGTACTCAATTATTTGTGACTCAACAAGAAGTCCTATAAATTCGTCATTATCCCCACTAAACGTGTTACAGCCATTTGACCACGTACCAGATCTTCTGGACTGCGAGTTAGTGGATAGACTGAGTTTTCTAACCGTTACACCTGCTAAATACAAGACTACACATGAGAACACCCGTTAATTAGTAATAAATACTGAGGATCCTTGATCCTGATATGATCTGGAATACATGCTAAGGATAACTGATCCAGACATATGCCAGGATAACGTATCCGTAGTGTCAAATTTCTGTGCCCTAACAATTGCCCCCAAAATGGCGATTGTGATAAGATCACTGTAAGTCCCCCCGGGGCGTCGCCGATCGATACGAGATCCGCACGAGGTCTAGGAGTGCGGAATCCTCCTAGACTCGTTTATTGGTGTAGAAGACGAAGAACACGATTACACACATACAAACACACGAACAAACACACGAACGGGATAAACACATCTGCAGATCTTTTATATAATAACCAAACACGTTACATACCGAACATAAACAGAAACACGGCCGACCCGAGGTGAGCTCTACCTCGGGCCGTCCCACACGACTCTCCCTCTCGGTTTCTCTCTAGCTACTTGAACTGGACACACAATACTCTAATTTTCTGGATTCTCAAACCTAAACAAGACACGTATATATATATCGAAACAACTTCGCGGGCTTGGGCTTGGGCCAGTAGGCGAAGTTGTTCTAACTTCGCCTATGGCAGAAGTTGTTACAACTTTGCCTACGGCAGAAGTTGTTACAACTTCGCCTACGGCGAAGTTGTTATAACTTCGCCTATGGCGAAGTTGTTCTAACTTCGTACTTCGTTTCCGCTGATCAGAATTTCATAGCGACGGTCACAAAATGCACCAACAGACTCCCCTTTGACCGTTGCTCTCAATTCTAACAAACACAAAAGATCATCTGTTACAAAACATGCACCAACAGACTCCCTCTTAACTGATGATCTTCTGTTTGCTCTTCAACCAGCCGTGTCTGAAACTGTCTTGTAGCTTCACAAATCTACCAATCACCCAGCTTCTTCCATATCAGATCTCCCCTTCAGTGTAAGCTTCTCCGACTATATAGATTGAGGTCTTTGAAATGCATGCATCCCCATGCCTAATTGATCATCTCAACCAATCACGTGAGTCCTTCTGACTTCACAACACGTGAAGTTCTTCTAACTTCACCAACACGTGAAGTTGGGCTCCCTCCACAACTTCACCAACACGTCGGCATACGATAAGGTTTAATCTTCAACTACTCAACATCAAGTGATCAATTTCATCACAAAACCACATTGACAGAATCTAACACAGATGACCATTAATTAATCCGAAGCATCTTCAATCACCAGGGATAACGATCAATAACATAAACACTTTAATTCCCGATTAAATCTAACTTGTTCCAGAATTTTCACTTTAATAAATAAGCATCACGTTTCAGGATCCAATTCTCGAACGCCTTGAAAATAACATAAATAATATGCTCTGACCGCAATCCAGTAATGACAAAAACCTTCAGTTCAATTTGACTTTCTTCAGTTGGTCAACCTCGAACAACAACAATTTCATTGCCCACAAACACCCAAATATGTGTCAATATCCAGTTTCAATCAATATCCCATTCACAAACTCAACTCCATATCCAGAGTTGACACGTATTTGTTCACACGTAAGACCAAGAGATAACAAGTTTCACTCGTTGACGGAACAACGTCTTCGGTCTCACAATAATCGTGTACACCTGGCCAACAGACGAAAACTCCAAACACTTTTTTTTTTTTTTTTTAACTTCGCCTAAAGTCAACTTCGCTCCTCCTTAACTTCGCCTGTCCAAACCTTCGCCTGACAGATAACTTCGCCTGAGATAAGCGAACTTGTGAGGTAGGCGAAGTTGTGAATAACTTCGCTTAACCTTATACCTTCGCCTAAACCCTAAAATTTAAGCGACAACTTCGCCTGAACCTCATAACTTCGCCTGCGGCGGCTGTTCGGCCAGAAACGCATCAGAAACGTGCCAGAAACACCAAAACGCAGATCTCGAACCATAGCATAAGAGCCTAAGGCTCTGATACCACTTGTAAGTCCCCTCGGGGCGTCGCCGATCGATACGAGATCCGCACGAGGTTTAGGAGTGCGGAATCCTCCTAGACTCGTTTATTGGTGTAGATGACGAAGAACACGATTACACACATACAAACACACGAACAAACACACGAACGAGATAAACACATCTGCAGATCTTTTATATAATAACCAAACACGTTACATACCGAACATAAACAGAAACACGGCCGACCCGAGGTGAGCAATACCTCGGGCCGTCCCACACGACTCTCCCTCTCGGTTTCTCTCTAGCTACTTGAACTGGACACACAATACTCTAATTTTCTGGATTCTCAAACCTAAACAAGACACGTATATATATATCGAAACAACTTCGCGGGCTTGGGCTTGGGCCAGTAGGCGAAGTTGTTCTAACTTCGCCTATGGCAGAAGTTGTTATAACTTCGCCTACGGCGAAGTTGTTCTAACTTCGTACTTCGTTTCCGCTGATCAGAATTGCATAGCGACGGTCACAAAATGCACCAACAATCACAGCTGTCATTTTGCCTTTGAATTCAAACTTCCTGCAAGAACATATGAGATTTGACAAGCTAGATATAATTATCATATATCTATATAGTTTCCTTTGGAACTTCCCGTCCGACTATATATCCAACTCCTCTTAGTCTCTTTGCAAATCATGAATAGCTAATAACACCTGCTTAACCCGGGTGGATGGTCCGTCTTTCGTATGGTGAAATCCGGGTTAAGGATTTTGGATAAGTCCATGTGACTTATGTTTAATAATAATCTAAAATTTTTGACTATTTGCTTGTTATTTATTATTTTGAAAATTTGTTTGATATAGTAAAAATTTTAGGATAGAATATCCTTAAGAAGAGTAATTATAAAAATTTTAGGATAGAATATCCTTATAGAAATAATTCAAAGATTTTAAAGCTTTAAACAAAAAGATTTATAAGGATCTTAGTTAAACAAATGTAAATGGACAAATAGAAATCATACCATAAGGTCTAAGTAGACCTAAGTTACCATAAGTACAGAACCTTCGGTAACCCTTGTAGGAATAAGCTATGGATCGGTGATCCTTAAGTCTTGATTCTTGTTATTGGACTTAGCATATCTGTTGCAAAGAACTTATAATATTAATTGGGGTTAAACCCGTTAAGCTGGGGACGAGCCCAAATAATAAACTGGGGACTAGCCCGTACAACTGGGGACAAGCCCGTGAACTGGGGATAAGCCCAAAAACTGGGGACAAGCCCAAATACTGGGGACAAGCCCAAAAACTGGGGACTGACCCAATATACGGATGTTAACTGGGGACTCGCCCAAACCAGGATTTAGCCCAAACGATAACATGAAAATGTTATAAACCGGTGGTATGGTACGTCTACCATAAATCCGTAGGATCCTCCATATAGCCAAAGACAACAGAATTGTCAGATAGCGTGCGCTACAGGCGAGAGTGCTCCGAACTATACGTTAGATAGCGTGCGCTACAGGCGAGAGTGTAGAAACTCTAATTCGTAAGAAAGGTGAAAACCTTTAAACCTTGGAGTATATGACCATCGGGGGTCATACCCAATCGTGGGCTAGGCCAAGGGAAATAGTTTAGTACCTTAAATGTAAAGGAGAGGTGGCCAACCTCTTGATCATTGAACATCTTACCAAAATCCTGCGTTGTTACTTAAAACTTGGAAAATACAAATGTTAAGAATATGTTATCCTTAAATAAAAACTTAAAATAAATAAGTGATTAGATAGATATTACCGATTTTAGGATCATTGATCCTTTAAGGATACTCGATCCTCAGAGGGTACTTGATCCTGATCAGAAAAAGTATTTCTTGAGATGGATGGCATTCCATGCTATTGGTAACCTGATGCCTTCCATAGTGAGCAAATGATATACCCCTTTCCCAGCTTCTGATTCAATCAAATAGGGACCTTCCCACTTAGGAGCTAACTTTCCATCGGCTGGGTTGGTTGTATTCTGGAAGGCTTTTCTCAAGACTAGATCTCATTCTTGAAATATTCTGATCCTTATACTTTTGTTGTATGCCCCAGCTACCCTTTGTTGATATGCCGCCATTCTGATCTTGGCTAGGTCTCTGAGTTCTTCGATAATATCAAAGTCTTCAAGAAGGATTCCATCATTGGCTTCAGGATCACGGATGCTTGTTCTGGTTGTATGTACCACCATCTCTGTATGGATTACTGCTTCTGACCCAAACACCAACGAGAAGGGTGTTTGGCCTGTTGCATTCTTGGGTGTTGTCCTGTCAGCCCAAAGAACATAAGGTAGCTCTTCGGCCCATTTACCTTTCTTGGATCCTAGCTTCTTCTTCAAATTGTTGATGATTATTTTGTTACTAGACTCCTCTTGACCATTGGCTTGAGGATGTACCGGAGTAGAGGTAATCATCTTGATGCCCCAGCTGTCACAAAAGTTAGTGGTTCTTTTCCCGATAAACTGGGAACCATTGTCACAAATAATTTTTGAAGGGATACCAAATCTAGTAATAATATTTCTTTTAATGAAAGATATCACCTCTTTTCGCGTACTTGAAAAAAAGCTTCTGTTTCTATCCACTTTGAAAAGTAATCAGTCATTGCAAGCATGAATACTTTTCCTCCTGGTGCCTTAGGTAGTTTACCACAATATCCATGCCCCACTTCATGAAAGGCCATGATGAGGATATAGGATACATAGGTTCTGCTGGTTGATGTTGGATATTTGCATGCCTTTGACAAACATCAAATTTCTTCGAGTATTCCATGGCATCTCTCTTCATTGTTGGCCAGAAGTATCATGTTCTTAGAATCCTAGAAAACAGAGCTCTACCTCTAGTGTGATTACCACAATCTCCTTCGTGAAAGTCTTTGAGTATTTCTTGGATTTCAAGGTCCTCAATGCACCTCAAGTATGGACCTACAAGAGATATCTGGTACAGCATATCATCTAATAAATTATATTGTGATACCTTAAGTTTGAAATATTTAGGATTCTCCGTGGCTGGAATCTCCCAGTTTGAATGTATTTTTTGATCGGTAGGATCCAGGATCCTTGACTATTTGAGGATAATGGATTCTAGAGTATAATCTGTTTGTCAGTTGTTATCTCTCCAACTTCTTGTTCTCCTATCGCTGGCGAGAATATATGAATGATTGGGATCTTCGTGTCTTCTGGAATCTTCAAAGATGAGGCTAAATTTACCAAGGCATCTGCCCCAACATTCTCTTCCTTTGGTACATGTACAATGCTAAACAATTCGAAGGATTTTGCTAATTCCTTCACAACATCTAGATATTTAATTAGTTTTTCTCCTATAACAGCATATGAGCCATTAAAGTGGTTAGCAATCAACAATGAATCTATATATACTTGAAGATACCTGATCCTCATGCACTTAGCTAATTGCAAACCTGCGATCAGAGCTTCATACTCTGCCTCGTTGTTCGTTGCTTGGAATTCACAGGCTATTGACTAGGGTAATATGTCCCCATGTGGTGATTTCAGTAGGATACCTAATCCTGTCCCTCTTATGTTGGATGCTTCATCTGTGAAGAGGATCCAAGGATCCTTGGTTTCTTCTAGTTGCTGGACCTCTAGATCAGCTTCCTTTTGCATATCACTGCTGAAATCAGCCACAAAGTCTGCGAGTGCTTGAGATTTGATGGCTATTATAGGCTCATACTGATTGGCCATTCTTCCTGACAATTCTGGTTTTCTAAGCACATTCTTAACAGGATAGTTAGTTCTCAAAATAATAGTATGTGTTTCAAAGTAATGTCTCAATTTAGTAGAAGCCATAATAAGTGCAAGAATTAATTTTTCTAAATGAGAATACATGGCTTCTGCATCTAGAAGACTTTTACTTACATAATAAACGGGATGTTGTTCACCTTCATGATCCTTCACAAGGACAGCACTTACAGCATTTCTTGAGACAGCTAGGTATAGGTATAAGGATTCTCCATCCACAGGCTTCATCAGATCTGGTGCTAAGGATAAGTAATCCTTTAAGGCTTTAAGTGCAGCTTCATGCTTCTCTGTCCACTCGAACTTCTTGTTTTTCCTAAGAATGTCGTAGAAATCTTTGCACTTCTCGGAGGATCTGGAAATGAATCTGTTGAGAGCAGCTATTCTTCCCGTCAATCTCTGGACATCCTTAACATTCACGGGGGATTTTAGATTGATGATGGCTTCTATCTGCTCGGGGCTTGCTTCTATCCCTCTTTTAGTTACCATGTATCCTAGAAACTTTCCTGCCTTAACACCAAAATGGCATTTTAACGGGTTTAGTTTCATGTTATACTGGTCGAGGATATTGAATGCTTCTTCAGGATCTCTGAGGTGATCCTCAGCTCTCTTTGACTTCACCACCATGTCATCTATGTAGACCTCCATAGTCTTGCCTAACTGATCCTTGAACATCATGTTGACTAATATTTGATATGTTTCCACTGCATTTCTTAGTCCGAATGGCATATGCCGGTAGGAATCATGAATGTTGTATCCTCTTGATCAGATGGTTCCATCTGATTTTGTTGAAATCCAGAGGAAGTATCCATAAAGGTGAGCATCTCATGTACCGCCGTTGCATCCACTATGGAATCTATATGTGGTAACGGGAAATGATCCTTGGGGCATGCCTTGTTTAAGTCAATAAAATTGACACACACCCTCCACTTTCCATTCTTTTTAGAAACAACAACCACATTAGCTAACCATCGAGGATACTTAACCTCTCTGATCATACCGGCCTTAAGAAGTTTTTCGACTTCTTCTTCTATGATCGCGTTCCTCTCATGAGCGAATTTCCTTCGCTTCTGATGGACGGGTTTAATAGATAAATCAAGGCCTAACTTGTGAGTAATTACCTCCTTAGAAATACCTGTCATGTCTGAATGTTTGAAGGCAAACGTGGACTTTCTTCGTTTTAGGAAATATACTATATCCTCCTCAATCTCACTAGGGATACTGGATCCTAGGAACACTTTAACATCTGGATCCTCGGGGTCCAAGGATACTTCCTTTAAGTCCTTCTCACAAGTTTCCAGCACGTCCATAGGATGTTGCTGTGGTTGCTATGATATCGTTTATTTAGTTGCTGGCTTCATTGATTCTTGGCTTCGACTTGGTCACCATATATCCTTACTACTCCCCAAGGAGTTGGTAGTTTGATGCATTGATGGTAAGTAGAGGCCACTGCCTTCATCCCATGTAGCCAAGGCCTGCCTAAAATAACATTGCAACAAGAAAGGTTATCTATAACACAAACTTTATGGTAAGAATTTAACCCTTCGATGTATATTGGGAGTTTGATGTCCCCCAATGTCTTCTTGGTTTCGCCGCTAAAGCCAACTAACACCGACGTCCTCGAGATGATTTCTGAATCTGGGATATTCATCTTCTGAAGGACATCATGTTGGATGATGTTGACCGAACTTCCACCATCAACAAGGATCCTGCGTACATAATGGTTAGGAATAAACAAAGTAACAATCAAACCGTCATGATGAGGATCCTGGATGCTTGATTTATCTTCTTCATCAAAGAAGATCCTTTTGTCTGTTGTCAAGGTGGTGGATATAACCGGTCGTTCCCCGTTATCCAACTTGGTCTCCTTGGCCAGTCTTTTAGCTGCTGAGAAAGAAGTTCCACATATGTTTGAGCCACCGGAAATGAAGTTGATCACTTGAGCATCTGGTGGGGGCGGAGTTGCTTTTTGGGGAGCCTCTTCAGGATCTTGGATCCTGGACTTCTTTCTTCCCAACAGTTCCTTAAAGTGGCCCTTGCTTAGTAGGTATCTGATTTCCCTCCTCAAACCGATGCAATCGTCCATCATGTGGCCAAAATCCTCATGGAAGGCACACCATTTGGATTTGTCTCTGAAGGTGGTTGAATTCTCGTTCTTTCGGGGCCACCTTGTCTTCTCCCCTAGATCCTCCATGGAACAAATCAAGCCATGGGTATCTACGGAGAAGCAATATTCTGAAATGCTGGTATAATCCTCATCATCATCATCTTCTTCAACAGCTTGAACGTTTTGATTGTTGAATTTGGAGTATGGCTTCGAATTGTTGTTTATGTATGAGGATCCTTTATTCTTGTCAGGGGATTATTCCTTTGTTTGAGCCCCTAACCGTTCCTGGATCTTTTTGTCGTCTTCCAACCGTATGAACCTCAATGCTCTGTTCCTTACTTCATCTAAAGTCCTGCAAGGAGTCATCACAATATCATCATAAAAGGGGGAGCCCTTCTGAATTCCCATCTTGAATGCTTCAACAGTAGTAGTCATGTCAAGATTAGGGATTTCTAGAGCTTCCCTGCCAAACCTTGTAACAAAATCCCTAAGGGATTCATCACAGGGTTGGATAACGCGGTATAAATCACTAGTTAACCTCTCAAATTTCCTGCAACATGAAAATTGACTGTTGAACAAGTTAACTAAGTGTGAGAAAGAAGTAACAAAAAAGGGAGGAAGACTTAGCAGCCATTTCAAAGCAGATCCTGATAGTGTGGCTCCAAATCCTTTGCATATACAAGCCTCCTTGAGCCTCTCAGGGATTGGATTAATTTCCATCCTTTCCCTGTATTGGGCTACGTGCTCTTCAGGATCAGTGGTCCCGTCATACACCTTCATGTTGGGGGTTTGAAAGCGTTTCGGGATCTCCGCGTCACAAATTGGTGGAGCAAATCTGGATAATTTGTGGCTTCCCTCCAGTATCTCAGGAATTGGACGGATCACCCCTGGTACGCAGGATATCATATCCTTGAGTTTCTGCAGTTCCTTAGCCATAGCTTGGTTGATACCTGCGTCCTGCATGGAACCATGGTTAGCATTTAAGGATATAGGATTATACGTGTTACCTCTTTTTTGTGTAAAGGTCGGCATTCCAGAAGAGTGGCTGAGGTAAGAAGCGTCTGCTACAGAAGTTGGTCCACCAGAAGCTATGGTCTGCATGGGTATTATATCTCCCTCACGGACCTCAGAGGATCGTTGATGTTGAATCCCTGAGGATCCTTGGTCCTGGAAGAAGGATCCTTGATTGGGGATAAAGGATCCTAGTGATTCAGAGTTGAAGGATCCTTGAGGATATGATCCGTAGGATCCTGGTTGAAGGATCAATGATCCTTGGTGAAAGGTTGAGGATCCTTGAGTTAACTGACCCATGGACCCCGGTTAGAGGATGGATGATCCTTGCTGAAAAGTTGAGGATCCCTGAACATGTTGACCCATGGATCCCTGGTTAAGGATGGATGATCCTGGGAGAAAGATCGAGGATCCTTGAGTTTGTTGACCCATGGATCCCTGTTGGAGGATAGATGATCCTTGCTGGAATTGAGCCAAGGATCCTGGAGTGGTGAAATCCAGCATCCTAGGCACTAAGGGAGTCTGATCCTCCGCTGGTCTTTTAGTCTTCTTGAGATCTTCAATCTCCCAAAGGATCCTCTAGTTGGTCTTGTTCTGCTGCTCCATGTAAGCCTTAACCTGCGAAAACATAGAGGAAACATCATTGTTAGTATTAACCACCGAAGTGGCAACAGCGGTTTTTGAGCTCCGGAAGACTGGTAGTTGCGTCTTGTTTCCAGTAGCAGTAGCGTGTGGTGCTCCCGTGATTGGCGGAGGCATCGGCGGCAAGGTTCTTGATGAGAGAGGAACCGAAGATGGCATGGTTGATGAAGCAGAGGTTGATTGAGAGGCCATTTAAAGTGATATGGTATGAAAATTTGAAAATTGATAGGAATAATATGGATTATAGCACCAACTGCTCTCACGGTGGGCGCCAAATTGTTTTGGACAAAAATCTGCTAAGGATAATGTATCCAAATCTGTTATGTGAGGTTTAGTGCTAAAATCATAACAGCGAATATATGAACGAAATAGAGATGAACACTGGGATTTGTTGCGAGGAAAAACCCCTTGATCTTGTTTAGATCAAAGGAAAAAACCCCCGGGTGATGACAAATCGTCTATCACCACTTTATTAATGTCAAAAACGGGTTACAATGGGTGGAGTTTATGATCAACGAATACAATAATGCTATGTGTGTGTGTGAGTAGAGAGAGAGATTTGAGGTTGATGATGAACGTGTATATTGTGTTGTGTCTGTCCTAATTTTGATCATAAACTCAGTTTATAAAAAAATAACTAACTCCTATTTTCATGGCACTACTCCCACTAGCTGCTCCCATCACTTTGACCACGTGCATAAAGGAGCCTTGGAGCGAAATATATTGTAGATCAGGTCCTTGAGCCGTTATATCTATCAAATATTAATCTGCACATAAGAAACAATCGTTAACAATACCAATTACTGAGGATCCTTGATCCTGCCATAGCTCTGGAACTCTTCAGAAGGATAACTGATCCAGACACGTCTTCAAGAATAACATATCCTCAGTACTCAATTATTTGTGACTCAACAAGAAGTCCTATAAATCCGTCATTATCCCCACTAAACGTGTTACAGCCATTTGACCACGTGCCAGATCTTCTGGACTGCGAGTTAGTGGATAGACTGAGTCTTCTAACCGTTACACCTGCTAAATACAAGACTACACATGAAAACAACCGTTAATTAGTAATAAATACTGAGGATCCTTGATCCTGATATGATCTGGAATACATGCTAAGGATAACTGATCCAGACGTATGTCAGGATAACGTATCCACAGTGTCAAATTTCTGTGCCCTAACAATTATAACTATTTTTAGCACAAAAAAATTGTGTGATGGATATCGTCTCTTATTTCTCTTTAATCATTACCACTTAAAGCCATATATTACATTATTGTGAAAATGCCCATGCGCCTTCACGTTTGTATACTGCCTTATAATGGCTTATACCAGGGTTATCTATGAGAATCGTTAAAACTTGTTGGGTTGAATGCGAAAAATAATCGGACCTTTAGTAATAAGAGCTTTTGTTGGGCTTAAACAATTAAATATGTTCATACCCCTAGTTTTTCTTTACTCCTATTTTTCTCCATGAGTTACAACCTTCTATTACGATCGTCTAAGCTGAGTCGGTTTCATACTTGCATATTTTTGTTCTTGATTGGTCAACGGTAATTTTATGTTAGGTCATATGTTTCACTTTAATTGGACAAGAAATGGAAAGTGTACAGAGAATCTCAGAACCCACACCTTTTCGTTATCATGGTCATAATTCATAAATAAAGGAGTGCTGTATTTGAATTTATGATTCAACTTGTATTCGTAATTTATATACACATCCGTTTTTCTTTTACTATTGTAATTATTATTATTAATGTATTTTTATTCTTACTCATTGATAATTTTATATTCAACCAAAACAACACCCTAGTAATATTTAATTACCGTATATGAGTTTAGTTATGAGTTACTCAAGTAACATTTAATTAACTAATTAAATATTATAAGTTACGTAAGTAATATTTAATTAGGTAGTTAAATGTACTAAGGAGTCATTTTGATTTAATATAGTTAAAATTACTCACCACACTCCCCAAGCAAACAAAAGAGCACATAATTTTCCTCACTTCTTCTCTTCTTCCATGGCCATTCCATCAATTTCGATTTGGATTATACTATTCTTCGATTTCACCTTATTATCCTCATCGTACTTGCTATCAATCATTCAAGGTAACAACTCCCAATGCTCTCTCTTCATGGGCACATGGGTCCACGACGATTCCTACCCAATCTACCAATCCTCTTCTTGCCCTGTCATCGATCCGGATTTCAATTGCCAAATGTATGGCCGCCCCGACTCTGATTACCTCAAGTACCGCTGGCAACCCACTAATTGTGAGCTCCCCGGGTAAGTCACTATAGTATTCATTCAAATCACTTCGCTTCTTAAATGTTAAGATTTGGTTTAAGATTGTTGTACTTTGTGTACGCTTGTGGGTTAATTTGACCAGGTTCAACGGGCTTGTGCTTTTGGAAAAAATGAAAGGGAAAACAGTATTATTCGTGGGGGACTCGTTAGGGAGGAACCAATGGGAGTCGTTGATTTGTCTGACGTCGTCATCCGTGCCAAGTGCCGCCACCCAGGTCACGAGAGGATATCCCCTTTCCACATTCAAGTTTTTGGTAAGTCATTATCACCCGATGATGTTCCTGAGTTCATTTAATAAAAGAAAGAAAACAAAATGAATTATTTCCCTTTTTTTTTCTTTTTTTTTCTTCCTTTCCTTCATTTAACTTTTTCTTTATCTCTTAAAAAAACCAAGAAACTAAAAAAACTAAGAAACACACTTAATCTTTCATCCAATTTCCTTTCCTTTGGATAAAGTAGAACTCGAGAACACAGCTACACGTCTAACATATTATAATGAACAGGATTACGATGTAACGTTGTCATACTACAAGGCGCCGTATTTGGTGGATATTGATTCAGTGGGTGAGCAGAGGGTCCTTAAGCTGGAAGACATATCGGAAAACGCACAAGCGTGGACGGGCGCTGATGTTCTGTTGTTTAACACTGGTCACTGGTGGAGTCATACGGGGGATAGCCAAGGGTACTTAGTATTGTCATTTTATATCTTCCTCATGAGTGCATTTGATTAAAGAGTTACGGTGCAGGTGGGACGTGATGGAATCCGGTGGATCGCAATACCAGGATATGGATCGTATGGTTGCGATGGAAACTGCGGTGAGGACGTGGGGCCGATGGGTTGATTCTAATATCGACACCACTAGAACCAGAGTTTTTTTCCGGTCATTCTCGCCTACTCACTACATGTATGCATCCTCGTTACTCGATCGGTTTACTTTAATTTGTCATGCCACATGATATCATGGGATGTTTGGTTTGTGTTTTGATAACTATGTCATGTGATGTCTGTATTCATATAACCTGTGATGTTTAGGTAACACTGATTATTCTTCTTTTAATCAGGGATGCGAAATTTAGTTTAATTTATTGTAATGTATACGTACATAAATCTAAATTTACCTAGTCTATTTTCCCAAAAAAGTATGTTATTTTTATCATTAATACCTAAATTTACCTAATGTAGTCTCATTCGTTTGCAGCCCATCAGAATGGAATGCACCGGCAACCACCAAGAGCTGCTATGGCGAGACAGCACCAGTGATCGCATCAGGATTCCCAGAGGTGAACACGAACGAGACGAAGGTAGTGGACGCGGTGCTAACAGAAATGCAAACCCCGGTTTACTTGCTTGACGTCACCACCCTATCGGCAATGAGAAAAGATGCGCACCCCTCAATCTACAGTGGGGACTTGAGCACGGGCCAAAAGGCCGATCCCAACAGCACCCCTGACTGCACCCATTGGTGTCTACCCGGGTTGCCCGATACATGGAATCAGCTCCTCTAAGCCGCTTTGTTCTCTTAGGACCAACCCATTTTCAACTTGATTAGAAGCTGTTAATTTTAATCACAATAAGTCTAGCATAATACTCTGAACCACCCGACAATATGACGGTGATAAAAATAAAATCTACACGCGTCGATAATACATAGATTTTTTTATGTAATCATTAACGAGATTCTAATAATATTACGTTCGAAATATATATAAATGTTAACGTGTTAGACAGATATATACTACGGAGAAAGTAAAGTTACACACTAATTAAAAGTATGTGAGCTCGTTTTAATTTTTCAACATTTGGAAAACTAAATAACTAAACATATCTAAATTCAAAAGATATTATACTTAGCTTGAACAAGCTCAAGGATCTTGTTATTCATCTTCCTTAAAACGTACTGCATATTTACATGCAACTAATCAAGTGCTTATGCTTAAATATCAATCACTCAAATAATGGCTACAAAAATGGACGTGCTAAATCATTAACTAAATAACTATACACGGATATAGAGGTAGGGTAGCAAACAACCTTAAAAACCCACGAGATAAAACCCACGGATTGTTCAGGACTCCCTCAGAAGACATTCGTGGATCATTCGCAATACCCGCACAATATACGATGGATAAACACCAGAGGAACACAAGTCCAAATAATCACCCAAAAAAGGTAAAGAACCTCCCGCATGTGCGCAAAGCCTCCCAAACGCGAAAGGAAGATTGGATGACGTCAGTATAGCAGTTGTAACCAACTTCCTTCTAGAAATCGATATGAGAGCTTTGAGGTGAATGGTTGGGGTATCCATGTATCACCATGGCTTTTCCTACCATTCTTTCAACTGAAACATCATAAGGAAGAACTGAGTTTATCCACGTATCACCGTGAGTTCTATTATGATTTAAGCGTGTGGTCGTCACAAGACCACGTTTGATACAATGAGGTTAGTAGATTCGTGGACGTTTTGTGTGATATGTTTTTGGCTTAATAAGTTTCACACCCCCGCCGAACCCTCCAGGAAAGCAACCGGGTCTCACTGTTGATTGAGATTTATGCACATTGCTTTTCCTTAGGCTCGCAAGCCTTGGTGGATAGGGTTCGAATAACAAGTGTGTCTCCCTTACAGTTACTACATATCCGTCACAGGAATCATCCTCAAGGAGATGGGAGTAAAATATGGTGGGAATTCTTAAGGAATTTCACAATTTAAAAATAACATCTAGGGTTTTGAAAATGATTTTGAGAGTAAGGCATAGCCTCGAAGTTGTGTGTGCTTTTGTGTACAAGAATAATATCATATCATTAGATAATATTTAAGCTACTGCAATCAATTATATAATTCAGGGTGTAAACACGTAAAGACATATCACATATAGGGACCCTAAGCATGCTACTAGGTCTTTAAATTTAACAACCTATATTATAACCCACGGCTCTGATACCAATCTGTCACACCCCGACCAAAGCGGTGGAACATGCCGGGGCGTAACGTATTGATTGGACAGTAGCTCAAAAGACACTGATTAAAGCGACAATAATTTTTTAATTTCATTAACATTAAACAAGTACAAAAATTCAATAATAAGAAACAATTACATTATGCTTTTGTATTTTGAATAATATCCTAAACTAAAACTGATTTCTTCAATCTTTAACAATGTAAATTACTTGTACTTGTAGCATGTATAACAATAGTGTTTGTCAACACGAATGTCTATGAGTATACATAAGTTTTAGTTGAAATATATATAGATAAAAACCACAATTCATATGTAAAGGGTGAGCATTACAAATCTTATGAAAATTTAAACAACTAAATAGATGTGTACTCGTTCCTATTGATACAAAATCAATGTACTTGGGTGAATGTATAATTACTAGATGAGAATAGATGAGTATGAGATACTAACCACCAAACATAAAATAAACATTTAAGCACATGGAACATAATCATAGAGTATGCAATAATCACACATAAACATAAATTGAATTGCGTTTTGAATAGATGTGGTAATAAAACTCGAAGAATACATAAGGTATACATACTACCCCCAAATTATATAAAAGATGAAAAAAGGGGGTATGTAAACTCACCTTAAAGAGTAGAATAAGTGATGAGGCGGTGGCAAAAAATTAAGATGGTAGGTCGACAAAAGTTCCTAGTTGTTAACGATAATAATAGTTATGAGCAAACAATAAAAGTGACGGTTTATGATTTTATAAGTTCGTCGGTCTAGAGATTAAATAAAATATTATCATATACATATTAATATTTCCGAAATAAATATTTTTTATTAAAACCGGAGACAATTTACGACAATTATTCTTTTGCTTGCTATTATTAAATTTATAATTAATTTAACAACTTGTTATTCGTTTTGCGTTCTAATATAATTTATTTATTTTACAAAACGTAAAGATATGTTTATATTTTATAACCGATTGTGTATTAAACGAAAATGAAAGATGGTGACTTCTTGAGGGGGTTATACGGTTCGGTTTGTTAAGAAAATAATAATATAATTTAAGCTTATAGACATGTAGTAATAATAATAATTTAGCAAGAAAAATGTTTTAAAAAAATAAAATACCAAATACCAGGCTTGGGGGACTCGAACCCGGGCCCCAGGCCGGTTCACTGATTTAACGAGACATGCTCTGGCCAACTTAGAAAGTGCCTTAACCTGTTTAATAGATGGAAAAAGGAATATATATATGAAAATAGTGCAGTTACCCCTTTATTTATATAAACCCTAGGATTTCAATCAGTTTAAATGATCAATGATTGTTAAAATTGAATTGGGGTTAACGTTAATTGATGAAAAACGAATTGAATATGTGGATAATTGATGAGGAATTGAGGGTGAACGACGAAATAAGGCTTATGGGTCAAGCTTGATTTCAAACGGGGTTCTAACAGTGAGATATAAAGCAATTAACTTTGGGTTTAGGGTCGTGTTGCTGTGAAGAAGGTGTGACGGCGTTTAATTGAATTATAATCGAGTTTATATAGGGTTTTAAAGACGAGACAGCCGTGGTTCGTATTTTTGGTGAATTAGCTGTCATATCGTTGACATATTCCACAATTAGAGTGTCAGTGAAGCGTGTTTAATGTGAAACAATGATTTGGTAATATCTACTACGTTGATGAGGCCAAAAATTTTGAATCAAGCAAGGGGGTATCGGCCAGCGATGATAATGATGTAGATGGAGGGAAACTTATTTTGGTTAAATTTTGCAATTTGGTCCTTAGATTTTGGGGTTGTGTGCACATGTGGTTAAAATGTTACTTTAGGGTATGTTATATATATTTCTCACAATATTATCCATAAATAAATATATAAAAGAAATACAAATGCTTCAACGAAAGAGAGATTTTATTTAATAACGAATGTTCGAAAAATAAATGAGACAAAAGAAAAATAAACGGGTCGAGTTCCGAGTTTGAACAATAACGAATGTTGGCATTGGTTTATGCAGCGCGACGTCTCCGCGGATGTTTTCAAGGCCATCCATTAATGTTTTAACATAGTACAAACTGAAAAGTGTGTTAAGCAGACTTGAGTTGTCTGGTAGATTAGCGAAGTGGGCTATTGAATTTGGTGAACACACTATTGAATACAAACCAAGAACCGCAATAAAAGGCCGGATCTTGGCGGATTTTGTTACTGAAGTACAACAAAATAAAGAAAGAGAATGTTTGAATGAACAACAACATTCAGTACCACCAGAACAGAATCAGATATGGTCTTTGTTCACAGATGCTGCATCCAACGGAGAAGGATCTGGAACGGTCCTACGGTTAGTTAACCCAGAAGGACATGAATTCACGTATGCTATAAGGTTGGACTTTTAGAGTACCAATAATGAGGCGGAATATGAAGCATTGTTAGCGGGATTACGAATTGCTAAGAAGCTATGTGTACGACACCTCAAAGCGCGCATTGACTCAATATTGTTGGCGGGTAAAATTGGTGGGTCATATGAAGCTAAAAATGAAACTATGGCCTCATACTTATCCCAGACCAAAGAACGTATTCTTCAATTTGAATCGTGCAAAGTAATCCACATCAATCGAAGTGAAAACAAACCTGCGGATTCCCTAAGATAATTGGCATCAATAAGTTTTGATAACTTAGCCAAAGATGTCTGTATCGAAGTTCTGGACAGACCATCGGTTCCGCAACACCAAGTTTTAGTCATTCAAACAGGGGTCATGTCATCGATGACACCACTTATAGCCTACTTGGCTTCGGGAGTGCTTCCTGATAAGAAAACGGCGACTCAAAAAATCCGTCATAAAGCTTTAAATTATCAGCTTCAAGGCGGTATCCTTTACATTTTTCGTCCTCAAAACGAGTTAGTACCGGTCTCATCCGCATAGCCATTTCAAAAATGAGCGATTGATATTATGGGACTGTTTGCAGAAGCTCCGGGAGTGTAAAGTTCTTGATAGTCGCAATTGACTATTTCACTAATTTTTTTGAAGCCAATCGGTAGCATTCATCACAGTCACAAGCATAAAGAAATTCATCTGGTAATTTATCATCTGCCGTTTTGGGATTCCGCTAACAATAGTCACTGACAACGGAACACAGTTTGTGGATGGTGGTCTACGTCTACAAGAGTGGTTAAAGAAATTACGGGTTAACCAGGTATTTACTTTAGTTGCTCATCCACAAGCCAATAGTCAAGTGGAAAGAGCCAACATAAGTATTAAAGATGGGATTAAGACCAGGTTGGGTACCAAGCATAGTGGCTGGATTGATGAATTGCCACATGTACTATGGGCGTATAGAACTCAAAAGAATACAAGCAACTCAGAAACTGTAAGCCCCCGTTCCCGGTGCCCTATATTGGTGTTGGATTTACTCATAAACACAGTTCTAAATATTAGAGTTAATTAAAACTTTCACGGAATAAAATAAAACTTCAATCATTCTTTACAAAACATCCAAACTTGTCTTTAAAAACATAACATAAAACATTTATTTAAACATCATGACAAATCCTTCTTCAGATCCTGCCATGTGTCTCTCTTAAGCTAGAGATTTCAGTCTATTAACCTGCGTGCATACTAAAAGTCAGCTACGCTGAGTGAGTTCCAGTTAATCAGGCAACTTACAATACATTCACATATACGTATCCGAAAATAAATATAACATACTTGACTTGTTACCTTTCTTACATACTTTCATACTTTCATTATTTCTTTCGTACATACATTCATATATATTTTAAGAGTATTTCATCCTATGACATTCGCATATATTATTAGGGTATGTTCCCTACATTCACAGATATTATTAGGGTATGTTCCCTTCATTCGTAGATATTATTAGGTTCTGTGCCCGACATTCGCACAACCCTACCTCCATACTATCATTCATACGATTTCATACATACCCTGCTTTATCATTCATACATACTTTATACACAATTACATATTCTAACAGTTACCTTCCTTGGCTATACGTGCAATATCCAAAAATCGTTCACGTACCGACAAACATTCATTCATAACTTCAATAACTATCACACATATCAAATATGGCATACACTTACCACTTAAGGTAAGTGTATTAACTATTCACATCGAGTATGCACACAGCCCCGAAAACATAACAAGGAAATGGGGCTAGAAACTCACCTGTAAACGGTTCCTCTCTGAATTTATTGTTATGCCTTTCTTGAGCTGTGCACGGCTAACTGTGTATTAATCATAGTATCAATTAACTACTTCTAGCTATCCATACTTCTTAGTTATTGTAACCCCTAGCTACGGGGGGGGGGGGGGGTCCAGGGGCATCGCATTTGGCGGCGGAGTTCTAGGGGCGGCAGCCCCTAGCAGGGTCCAAGGGGCAGAGCCCCTGGCTGGGGTTAAGCTGTCAGGTCAGCTTGGAAAAATTTGTTTTTATTAATAAGTCTTTACTAAAAACCTCATCAGAAAACCGAAGTTCAATTATTTAATCAATTCAAATCTTCATGTTAAACGTTACCTTTCATTATTAATTATTTCATATCTCATACAGGTTCGTGTCTATCGTACGTATACATTGTTTTTCTTTCGTTTATTTTTGTAAATCATTAACAAGTCCGTATAAGTCCTATAAGCGAATAAGTCATTTTCGGCGTATAATTCCTTACATATACGACATGTACTTGCTTATGCGTTACGTATACATACACGGCCATATACATACACACTATATACATATGCGCTTCATACATATACAGATTACATATACGTCGTATACATATGCGCTACATACATATACGCCACACACATATGCGCCACGTACCTATACGGTCTACCTTATACGTTTGACACACTTACACGCTGATCATGCTTATACGGCCGCTTAACTTATACGGCTTATATACTTATACGCTGTAAAGTTCTGTTCAGCTATCTTGTTACGCGTTTTCAAGATTTTTCTTCAATTCCGGCGTCGTCGGCCATTTTAACCACCATGGTTGATAGGGGTTTGATCGTTTAGAGTCTAGGTAGCTTCGGGGTGTCCAGATCTGAGTTAAGGTGGTCCTTAAGCTCGTTTTTGGTTGATTAAACACTTGAACAAAGCTAAATCTAGATCCAAACGGCTCGTACGACGTCACGAGGCTGCTGTGTCGGGTTCTATTATGTTGGTACAGCTGAGATAAATCATTTCTTACCTTCGGTTGGTGTCGGATCGTTGAATGTAGTAGAGTAGAGAGTGTTTGGTTTAAGTGTGTTTTTGAAGGTGTAGGCTATGGTGTAGCGATTGATAGAAATGGAAAGGATTAGAGTTTAAGGGGTATTTATACTCCCTTAAACCCATAGGCCTAAGGTTCGTCTTTCCTTTTTGGTCCATATTTAGCCTACTTAACCTTTCACCTTTATTATTTTATTATCTCCCTACTAACATAAGTAAACTTTTTCATCATAATTAAATAATATATTAAATTCATGTAGACGTGGTTCATGAAATTCAAAAATGTGATTCTTGTCAAAGACATGCACCAAACATTTTGTGTGACATTGATCAATTTCGGATCACTTTTGTTATGTAAACCCGACCCGTTTGTAACCCGAACATTTCAAATATATAAAATATTGGATTTTGTAATTTAAAATATATAAAATATTGGATTTTTATATTTGTTTTATTATGCATTGTTTGACCATTTAAACATACCCATTTTCATGCAAACCATAAAAGAACCTGTTGGGTTTTTACAAGATTATTAAATACCAAATAAACCCTTTTATAAGGAAAACGCAGCAGAAATTATTAGTTTAAATCGTGTTTATCAATACACATAAAACCCGATTTATGCTAAAACCCAAACCAGGATCCATATACGATTAACCATGCCATCAAAATAGCCATAGGGTGTTAGGTTACATACCTTCAAATTTCCAGAAATATGAAGAGTATGAAGATATGAACGGCGAGATTCCAATGGAGGAAATCCTCAAGCTTGTATACCCGAACAAGTTCCAACAAACACCAAGTTGCTAAGGATCTTACACCTTGCTTGAACTCTCTTTTGTTCTTCTCCTTGATGTTCTCGGCCAAAATGAGAGAAGCAAGAGAGAGTTTGTGTGTGACAGAGAAGGTGTAAAATGGATTCACCCAAGAATTCTAAATCAACCAACCCTTGGCTTTGCATGGTATTGAAAATAACAATAGAGGTGAGAGAGTGAGTGGAGGGGCCGGCCACCAAGGGGTTTTTCCCCCCAAAACCCAAAACCATCTTTTGTTAATTTTCTTTATACATATTTGTTATTTATCCAAATAAATAACATCTCTCAAATATATAAATTGTCCATACAATTTATATGTCACACAAGTGCAAAAATATTCAGAAAACCATTTTCCAAATATTATAAGTGTTGATAATTATTACTTAGATCATATCTAACAATAAATATCATGGTGTTCGTTTAGCTTGTTATTGGGTATGACCCGACTTGGATTATAACATACTAGCCACATCAACTCAAATATATGTCTTGGGCAGATCGATTCCAACAGAACCTTTATACCCAACCCTTCACCCTTTACCTATATAAACAAGCTCATCTCTTTCATTTCCACCTTGTTCATCTCTCATCTTTTCTCTCTCAAACAAAGAACACAACTTCATCTCTTCAAGGTTTCTTAATAATCAATCAAAAATCATTCTTTAATTTTTGTTTTGTTACTTAAGCTAATGGTTGAACAACATATAATAATATACACCCCTTGTTACCTTTGGTGGTCACTTTTCCGATCTCGGTCGGTGAAGTGCCAGGCCTCGTAAGGCAAGGCTACATGGAGGACTTTCGTGGTATTTGTTATATATTTTTCGCATCTAACCATCTAAATTTATTATTGCTTACTAACCATGCTTAACTTATGCTCATATTTCTTATTTATAAAGTTCCTAAGTCGAAAGGTTAATGTTAAATCCGTTCTGCTTCTAAGCGTTGTAGTTCATACCGATTTTCAAATCCGTATCTTTCAAGCTCAACGTACCTCCGTTGGAAAAGGTAACATGTACGATGAAATGTCATGTGGAGCCGAACTTAAACTTGAAACCAAACCAGATGGTCTCTTGTACTTTCTCAATCGTTTATGGGTTCCCGATCGCGATGATCTTCGTACTTGTATACTCGAGGAAGCTCACAATTCGCGGTATTCCGTTCATCTCGGTACGGATAAGATGTATTTCGATCTTCGTGCTACCTTTTGGTGGCCGGGTATGAAAAAAGGACGTAGCGTTGTATGTATCTAAATGTCTTACTTGCTCAAAGTCAAAGCCGAAAATCAAAGACCTTTTGGTCTACTTGAGCAACCACCAATTCTCGTTTGGAAATGGGAAGACAGTGCTATGGACTTTATCACTAAACTACCCAACACAAAAAAAAGGAAACGATAGTATTGGGGTGATCATTGATCGTTTAACTGAATCTTCTCATTTCATTCCGATACGCAAAAAGTATTATGTCGAGTAGCTTGCTCAAATCTATGTTTGGGAAATTGTGTGCCGACACGGTTTACCTTCGACTATCATCTCCAATCGTGATGCTCGTTTTACCTCTCATTTTTTGCGATCTCAACAAGAAGCCTTGGGAACACGTCTCGATCTTAGCACCGCTTATCATTCTCAAACGGACGGTCAGTCTGAGCGTACGATTCAAACACTCGAGGATATGCTACGAGCGTGTGTTCTTGATTTCGGTGGGAATTGGGATTCTCACATTCCTTTCATCGAGTTTTATTATAATAACAGTTATCGTTCTAGCATCGAGATGGCTCCTTTTGAAGCTCTTTATGGTCGTAAATGTCGTTCTCCGATTAGTTGGAACAAAATCGGTGAAGCTCAAATCACGGGACCTGAAATGGTCCAAGAAGCCACCAACGTTATCGATCAAATCCGTAAGAACTTCCTAGCGGCTAGAATTCATCAAAAGAGTTACGCCGAAAACCGATCGAATTTAAGGTTGACGATCTTGTCCTTCTAAAAGTATCTCCTTGGAAGGGGGTAGTCCGTTTTGGAAAGAAGAGTAAGCTAGCTCCTCATTTCGTTGATCCTTTTAAAATTCTTGAACATGTTGGGAATGTAGCTTATCGACTCGAACTACCGACAGATCTTGCCGGTGTTCATCCTACTTTTCATGTTTCAAATCTTAAAAAGTGTTTAGCCAAGGGTAATCTCCATATACCTCTCGACGAAGTGCATGTCGATGAGTCAATGATCATGGTTGAACGAACCGTTGAGATCATGGATCGCAAAGAGAAGAAAACCAAGCGTAGTCGTATTCGGTTAGTTAAAGTTCGATGTTAATCACGGCGTGGCGCATAATTCACTTGGAAACTAGAAGACACAATGAAGGAGAAGTATCCACACTTGTTTGCATCATCGTCATCAACTTAATTTCGGGACGAAATTTCCTAAAGTAGGGGATACTTCACTTATGTTATGTAAACCTGACCCGTTTGTAACCCGAACATTTCAAATATATAAAATATTGGATTTTGTCATTTAAAATATATAAAATATTGGATTTTTATATTTGTTTTATTATGCATTGTTTGACCATTTAAACATACCCATTTTCATGAAAACCATAAAAGAACCTTTATACCCAACCCTTCACTCTTTTCCTATATAAACAAGCTCATTTCTTTCATTTCCACCTTGTTCGTCTCTCATCTTTTCTCTCCCAAACAAATAACACAACTTCATCTCTTCAAGGTTTCTTAATAATCAATCTAGAATCATTCTTTAATTTTGGTTTTGTTACTTAAGCTAATGGTTGAACAACATATAATAATATACACCCCTTGTTACCTTTGGTGGTCACTTTTCCGATCTCGGTCGGTGAAGTGCCGGGCCTCGTAAGGCAAGGCTACATAGAGGACTTTCGTGGTATTTGTTATATATTTTTCGCATTTAACCATCTAAATTTATTATTGCTTACTAACCATGCTTAACTTATGCTCATATTTCTTATTTATAAAGTTCCATGGTTATGGATTTGAAGAGACTAGTCTCGGTTTAACTGTAAATAGCTCCAAACCGTAAACCGAACATTTTTTACTAGTTTTGTTAAATAATTGTTCAAACATGCTTATTGTTAGATTTAAGTTTCTAAAATCATTTATATAAGTTCTATGGTTATGGGTTTGTAGAATCTTACCTCTGTCTTAACCCGAAACAAGATCCGAACCAAAAACCGAACTTTCGTTTAAAGACTTTATTGTTAACTTTTTTTGTTGTAAAACTTAAGTATCTTCATTTATAAATTATTATACAAGTTACTTGATATTTGGACATGTGAAAACCATCTATGAACTTATTATGAGATGGAAACCGAACTAAACCGATTTTCACTCGTTTAAGACACACAAGTGTGTTTTTAGCTATCAAGACTTGTATAAATCTTTAAAAATACTTTAGAAACTGATTTTAATTATTTTCCTAAGTACTTGGAAATGTTGGATCCAACTTGATTACATAACCAAGTTCGGACCGACAAAACCGAACACTCGCTTAACGGACGTTGTTAGTTCTAAAACAATAGAACTACATACTTGGTTAAGTCTTATCAAATTTTATTGAGTTATCTCATAACATTTATTATTTTGGAAAGTTGAATTTGGGTTTGACCAATTATCAAGACCCGAACCAACAATCCAAACACTCGTTAAAACCCGTTTTAGTATCTATATTATAAAGGGACTTGCATTCTTGCATTTTTACCCACCTTATTACTTAACATAGGTTGAGTAAATATTAAGACTAGATACTTTAACCCGGTTTCGAGCAAACTTATATTTTCAAAGGACTATTGTTATAAATTCCTAATTATTTACATTTTAAACTTCAACTTTAATTGCTTACATTTCTCATCATTTATTTTATTTAAAGACTTTCAAGACAACTTTTCTAATATAAGACTTTTTTTCCTTTAGGCTTTGTTCGTCAAACCCGTCGTTCCGATTAAACTCCAAATCATCCATCTTTCGTTTTGGGGATGATATTGCATACTTGTTTCAAGATTATTACTTGAACGTGAGTACTTTCATACCCCGTTTTCTATCTTTCGTTTTGGGGATGATATTGCATACTTATTTCAAACTAAATGCTTTATACTTGAGTCTTAAACCACAAACTTCATTGTATACTTTACTTAAATAAATGATCGATTTGATGTTCTATGCTTACATGCTATATGCTAATGTGCTTATCGCTTTTGAAGGCTTGATTCATAAATCCTTAACTATTTGGTATTCTCTTATAGTAAGGTGTCGTTAATGTATTCTTATTAGCGATTTCATACAAAATCCTAGACTATTTGGTATTCTCTTATAGCAATGTGTCGCTAATGTATTCTTATTAGCGATTTCATTTCATCAAAATTATTGCTATTATTTATTGTTTCGTATACAAGTTGTGGAATTTCCTATTATATACATATTATTCAAAACTATGAAATTGCTCACCAACCTTTGTGTTGATAAACTTTATTTTATGCAATGTTAAAGGTTTCACTTTTGGTTAACTCTAGACTTGGATAAAACGCTATCAAAGACCGTTAGGATATTAGCAAAAATGAACAATATATTATTTGCTATGTTTTTTTTTATTATTGTATGAACATGATATGTGACATCTAATGATTTTGTGGAATTAAATGAGTTGATTAAATATTGTCGCTTTAATAGCGTCTTGTGTATTTGGCCAATCCGTTGCACCCCGGCATGTTCCGCCACCTTTGGTCGGGGTGTGACAGATTGGTATCAGAGCCACAAGACTACAGATATGTGGTTAGACGTAACGACCTAGTATGGTTATGCTTTAGGGTCCTATACGTGCGCTTATACGTGTTTACTCTATTTTATTGTTCATTTCGCATGTTTATTTATAAACTTGTTTAAAATTCATCAATATCATAAATTTTCACATACACACACTTTCATATTATTTCAAGGTATCCTTACCTTAAAACGCAAAAAGTAGTTTTTTATTGTGTTTTATGGAATACAAGTTTAACTTGGATCCCTTTTTAAAATCCCTTAAAGGTTGCATTTATATCGGGTTTGTAGCCATCATAGGAAACGAGACATTATGAAACGACCATTTGACAAAAAAGATTCCAAGAATCGAAGGTGATTTACTTACATGGGATGGTTGAATTGTAGTGCTCGTTTTCTAGGCCAACGAACCGTGTTATACATGTCAATACTTAAAGTAGTCGAATATGAGCGTTCCGGTCGCCATCCTAATTTTGGTGTTGAAAATATGAGAGTCATGGTGGTTCGTGGACAAGTGTTTTTAACATCTCGTTGTATCTCCGTTTTATTACGTGTTATTATCGTTATTTGAGTCGTAAACATGAAAAAGACGCGGTGGTACGTGCACATATTTAGACTCCAGTATGGTGTTTTATAAATATTTTTAGTGTCTGAATATCAAATCATGGTGGTTCATGTACGATTTTCCGACTCTACAAATCTCAAAATGTAAAATTTTCAAGCTTTAACCTCTCAAAACTCATTTACGTTTTTGTTTTGGATTGTTATTTGCATACAAAGTTTCATATTTTATTTAACCCTAACATCTTCTCCTCACTAACTCTAGGATTCACAATAAAAAAATTGAAGTTTTATTTTATTTTTATACACCCTCATATTCATTTCTTTTTACCTCAAACTTATTTCATTTCTCTATAATTATTTTTAGCATGCCTCCGATAAGTCGCCACCCACGCAACAACCCCAACCGACGTATGGCTGCATTCGTCGTCAATCAAATGGCCGCGGTGATTCCCGAACTTATAACACAAATTCAAGCTACCCAACCTCCTCCACCCGTTGTTGCACCCGTTGAACCCAAACCTACATCCTACTCGTATAAGAAATTTACTAGTGCCAACCCAACCGAGTTCTTGGGTACGAACTGTGCGACTACCTACTCTTACATGGTGGGGTAGTGTTATGCACCTCCAAGGATCGAAAACGGCTATGGCTCTTCCATGGTCCGATCTTAAGGCACTTATGATGAAGAAATCATGTCCTGAGCTCCAAAAGCTCGAGGAGGAATTTTGGAACCTCAAGCAAGATAGTGGTGATAATGCCGCTATTCACTCCATTTCCACGAGTTGAGCATTCTCGTCCCTCACTTGGTTACCCCGGCTGAGCGTGAGCTTGATAAATACATTGGGGGTTTACCGATGCAAATCCGGGACACAGTAATGAGTAGCAAACCCGTGAACCTTGAGGACACCATCACTCTAGCCGGTGCGCTATCGAAAAATCATGTGAAGGCGGGTACCCTAACCCTCAAGAAACCAAGTGAGAAAAGCAAAACCGAACCCGCACCTCAAGCCAAAGTTGAACCCGCACCTCAAGCCATTAACTACTCCAACTCTTCCGCCACAACAAGAACAACAACAAAAAGAAACCCAAAACCAATTACCGAAACTATGTCATTACCCAACCACAACCTTAACAACACGCCAAAGCTCCACCACAAACCCGAAAACTTTATACCGGTACTTTCCCACTATGCAATAATTGCCAACTTCACCACCCATCACACTTGCCTTGTCGCCATTGTAACCTTTGTAACCGATTTGGTCATCTCAACACCACATGTCACTCCGCACAACGTACACAACCCAACCAACCAAGAACCACTCCCCAAAATTCCCAAAACCATTTCGCACCATACCCACAAAACCCTCCTCAACAACCCCGAGCTTGCTTTAATTGTGGCGATCCCAATCATTTCCGCAAAAATTGCCCTCGACTCGCCTATGCCAACCAAGCGCAAACCTTAGTGTGCCCTACAATCAAACCCAAGCCTACCAAGTCCAAACCTACCCACCTCAAATTCCTCAACTCAATGCACCACTCATCCAACCCGTGCAAGCCATCCAACCCATGAAAGCCATTAAAGCACCTCCCCCCCCCCACGCAAGTGCCTCAAGGAAATAATGGTAATCAAGGGCGAGCATTCATGATGAATGCAAATCAAGATCAAGTGGCAAACGATGTTGTGAACGGTATGTTCTTGGTGAACCATCATTTGGCTTATATTTTATTTGATACTGGTGCCGATAGAAGTTTTATTTCTTTAAAATTTGAGTCGAAACTTGCTATGCCTTGAACCAAGCTTTCCCGACCGTTTTCTGTTGAAGTCGCCAATGGCAATTCCATTATCATCAATTATGTCGTCCGCGATTGTTCTCTCATTCTTTCGATGCAAATGGGAAGTTTTGATATCATAGTAGGCATGGATTGGTTATCTTTACACCGTGCCGAAGTCGTTTGTTTCGATAATTTCATCCCAATTCCGCTCGTCAACGGTAAAATTCTTAAAGTCTTCAGCAACACAACTTCTAGAAGACTTAATCTCATGTCGTGCTCTCAATCGCAAAAATACTTACGCCAAAAGTATGTTCCGTTTCTAGCTCTCATGGTGACAAAAGACAAAAAGGAAAAGAAAATCCAAGATATTTCTATTGTTCGTGATTTCCTCGACGTCTTTCCCGATGATGTCACCGATCTTCCACCCATTCGTCCGGTTGAATTTCGAATTGATCTTGTGCCCGACGCGATGCTCGTGGCCAAGGCTCCTTATCGTTTAGCCCCGACGGAAATGCAAGAATTATCGAACCAACTCAAAGAAATTTCCGATAAAGGCTTCATAAGTCTAAGCTCTTCTCCTTGGGGTGCTCCCGTTCTCTTCGTGAAAAAGAAGGATGGTTCATTTCGTATGTGCATAAATTATCGAGAGCTTAACAAACTCACTATCAAAAATTGTTACCCCTTGCCACGAATCGACGATCTCTTTGACCAACTTCAAGGCGCAACGTGTTTCTCAAAAATCGATCTTCGATCTGGTTATCATCAATTGCGTGTTCGTGAAGAAGGCATTCCTAAAACCGCTTTCTGTACTCGATATGAACATTTCGAATTTTTGGTCATGCCCTTCGGGCTAACCAATGCACCCGCGGTATTTATGGATCTCATGAACCGCGTTTGCAAACCGTTTCTTGGTAAATTCGTTATTGTCTTTATTGATGACATCCTCATCTTTTCCAAGACCAAAGCCGAACATGAGCATCATTTGAGTTCCATTCTCTAGCTCCTTAGAAACAAACGACTTTACACCAAATTCTCCAAATGTGAATTTTGGCTATAGGAAGTTCAATTATTGGGACACATCGTAAACGACAAAGGTATTCATGTTGATCACGCTAAAATTGAGGCCGTTAAGGATTCGAAAACTCCAACGACTCCCACGGAAATTCGATCCTTCCTCGGCTTGGCCGGCTATTATCGGAGTTTCATTCGAAACTTTTCCAAAATCTCTTTGCCCCTCACCTCCCTCACTCATAAAGGAAAACATTTGATTAGGGTTCGAAACAAGAGGAAGCCTTTTATACTCCAAAGGACATGTTTTGCAATGCTCCCGTTCTAACCCTTCCCGATGGAAACGACGATTTTTGTTGTATTTTGTGATGCATCTCATCAAGGTCTTGGTTGTGTCCTCATGCAACGAGGTCAAGTCATCGCTTACGCATCAAGGCAACTTAAGGTCAACGAGAAGAATTATACGACTCATTATCTCGAACTTGGTGTCGTTGTTTTCGCTCTCAAAATCTGGAGACATTACCTTTGTGGTACAAAATGTGTGGTTTTTACTGATCATAAAAGCCTTCAACATATTTTAGACCAAAAATATATCAACATGAGACAACGACGCTGGGCCGAATTACTTAGTGATTACGATCGCGAAATTCGCTACCATCCCGGTAAGGAGAATGTCGTCGCCGATGACCTAAGTCGAAAGGTTAATGTTAAATCCGTTCTGCTTCTAAGCGTTGTTGTTCATACCGATCTTCAAATCCGTATCTTTCAAGCTCAACGTACCTCCGTTGAAGAAGGTAACATGTACGATGAAATGTCATGTGGAGCCGAACTTAAACTCGAAACCAAACCAGATGGTCTCTTGTACTTTCTCAATCATTTATGGGTTCCCGATCGCGATGATCTTCGTACTTTTATACTCGAGGAAGCTCACAATTCGCGGTATTCCATTCATCTAGGTACGGATATGATGTATTTCGATCTTCGTGCTACCTTTTGGTGGCCGGGTATGAAAAAGGACTTAGCGTTGTATGTATCTAAATGTCTTACTTGCTCAAAGTCAAAGCCGAACATCAAAGACCTTTTGGTCTACTTGAGCAACCACCAATTCCCGTTTGGAAATGGGAAGACATTGCTATGGACTTTATCACTAAACTACCCAACACAAAAAAAAGGAAACGATAGTATTGGGGTGATCATTGATCGTTTAACTAAATCTTCTCATTTCATTCCGATCCGCGAAAAGTATTCTGTCGAGTAGCTTGCTCAAATCTATGTTTGGGAAATTGTGTGCCGACACGGTTTACCTTTGACTATCATCTCCGATCGCGATGCTCGTTTTACCTCTCATTTTTTGCGATCTCTACAAGAAGCCTTGGGAACACGTCTCGATCTTAGCACCGCTTATCATTCTCAAATGGACGGTCAGTCTGAGCGTACGATTCAAACACTCGAGGATATGCTACGAGCGTGTTCTTGATTTCGGTGGGAATTGGGATTCTCACATTCCTTTCATCGAGCTTTATTATAATAACAGTTATCATTCTAGCATCGAGATGGCTCCTTTTGAAGCTCTTTACGGTCGTAAATGTCGTTCCCCGATTAGTTGGAACAAAATCGGTGAAGCTCAAATCAAGGGACCTGAAATGGTCCAAGAAGCCACCGACGTTATCGATCAAATCCGTAAGAACCTCCTAGCGGCTAGAATTCATCAAAAGAGTTACGCCGAAAACCGATCGAATTTAAGGTTGACGATCTTGTCCTTCTAAAAGTATCTCCTTGGAAGGGGGTAGTCCGTTTTGGAAAGAAGAGTAAGCTAGCTCCTCATTTCGTTGGTCCTTTTAAAATTCTTGAACATGTTGGGAATGTAGCTTATCGAATCGAACTACCGACAGATCTTGCCGGTGTTCATCCTACTTTTCATGTTTCAAATCTTAAAAAGTGGTTAGCCAAGGGTAATCTCCATATACCTCTCGATGAAGTGCATGTCGATGAGTCAATGATCATGGTTGAACGAACCGTTGAGATCATGGATCGCAAAGAGAAGAAAACCAAGCGTAGTCGTATTCGGTTAGTTAAAGTTCGATGTTAATCACGGCGTTGCGCATAATTCACTTGGGAACGAGAAGACACAATGAAGGAGAAGTATCCACACTTGTTTGCATCATCGTCATCAACTTAATTTCGGGACGAAATTTCCTAAAGTATGGGATACTTCACTTATGTTATGTAAACCTGACCCGTTTGTAACCCGAACATTTCAAATATATAAAATATTGGATTTTATCATTTAAAATATATAAAATATTGGATTTTTATATTTGTTTTATTATGCATTGTTTGACCATTTAAACATACCCATTTTCATGAAAACCATAAAAGAACCTTTATACCCAACCCTTCACCCTTTTCCTATATAAACAAGCTCATCTCTTTCATTTCCACCTTGTTCGTCTCTCATCTTTTCTCTCCCAAACAAAGAACACAACTTCATCTCTTCAAGGTTTCTTAATAATCAATCAAGAATCATTGTTTAATTTTTGTTTTGTTACTTAAGCTTATGATTGAACAACATATATATAATATACACCCCTTGTTACCTTTGGTGGTCACTTTTGTAAGGCCTCGTTACCGGTGCCTCACATTTGGACGTTGGATTTACTCATAAAAGCAATTCTAGATATCAAAGTAATTAAACACTTTTGCGGAAATAATAAAACTTGAACCATTCGTTACAAACATCCATTGTCTTTTAAAACATAACTTAAATTATAGAAATAAACATCATAGCAAAATCCTCAGATGCCAGTTTCGTCCAACTCTTCCATGTGTCCTCCTCAAGCTAACTGCCTCATTCTACTCATATGCGTGCATACTAAAAGTCAGCTACGCTGAGTGCGTTCTAGTTAATACAATCAACATACAATACATCCTCATATTACATACTTGTCCTTCTTTACTTTCTTTCATACATACGTAAGTATATACTTTCATTCCTACTTTCATACTTTCTTTCTTTCATACATCATATTTTATCTTTCTTTACATATATACTTATACATTTTAAAGAGCCTTTCGCCCTATAACCTCACAGATATTATTAGGGTCTGCCACCCTTAAAGAGCCTTTCGCCCTATAACATCACATATATTATTAGGGTCTGCCACCCTTAAAGAGCCTTTCGCCCTATAACCTCACAGATATTATTAGGGTCTGCCACCCTTCTTCACAGATATTATTAGGGTCTGCCACCCTTTCCCGTCAATTCATTCACATCATACTTTCCATTTTATTTATATATTTTACATACTTTCTTTCCTTCTCATATTCTATAACGTACATACTTCATACATACAACATATATATAAATAATCACATCATCAAGATATCTCCTGACAATACATGCAATATTCGAATATCGTTCATGTACCGTGAAGCATTCTTTTATAACATACACATATATCATAATAGGCATACACTTACCACTTAAGGTAAGTGTATTAACTAGTCATATCGAGTATGCACACAGCCCCGAAAACATAACAAGGTATGGGGCTAGAAACTCACCTGAATGCAGTTACGTTCATCGTTTATGGTTATCCCTTTCTTGAGCTGTGCACGACTAACTGTATAACAATTACATGTATCAATTTAACTATCACTACCCATATCGTGTTTCTAGTTTAATTATTTCCCTCAACGAACGGGGGTCCGGGGGCAGCGCCCCTGGCAGCGGGGTTCTAGGGGCGGCATCCCCTAGCGGGGTCCAAGGGGCAGAGCCCCTAGCTGGGGTTAAGCTGCCAGGTCAGCTTGAAAAAAAATTATTTTAACTGTCTTAACACATTTTCCATTAACATTTTAAATTATTTTCTAAGTTGGGCTTATTTGCTAAGCCTAAAATAGTGGGCCTGTTTGCTTTATATTAGATATGGGCTTAGCCCAACTGTCCATTATGGTATCTGGGCCCAACTGGACTCAGGACCAAATCCAAACAGAGAACAGAGATGGCCGAGAACACTGATCTGACTGAGAACTCAGGTTTGACCGAGATCTCATGTTGACCGAGAACTACAGTCACCGAGAACCCAGGTCACCGAGAACTATCGTTGACCGAGATCCCGTATCTGGCCGAGGACATGGGTTGGCCGTGAACCCTCAATCTTGGCCGAGAACACCCAGTTCAGCTCATCATTCCATTTTTATGGTTCTATCTTGCTCAGTTATTGTTCTAAGGTTCAAATAATGAGCTTTTAACCCCTTTTTACCATCATTCATAATTGTTTTACTCCCATTACCATTACGGCTTCAAGATCTAACCCGTTTTAGACATAAAGCTTAAACCTTTATGGGGTTAACACGTTCTAGGCTAGATCTAGGGTTTCCTTTATGAACCGTTTATACCTATGAGTCCATTTCGTCCATTTTATTCATCAAGTTTGTATTTTTATGAAATATCTAGACCCGATCTACTCTAGGGTCAAGTTTCATGGCAAAACGTTCATAAAAATGTAACCTTTAAGCTTAAAACGTACCTTTAGAATTCTCTCTGAACCGTGTTGAGCTTGGTACGTGATCTAGGACTTGCTAGCTTACTTGTATGATCGATGATTCAATATTACAAGGCTTGGTTTTGGGTTCGGATGGTGGCTGGAGGCTAAGGAGGGATTGTTTAGCTTAAGTGTGTGTTTTAAGGTGTAATATAGATAAGATGGATGGAAATGGAAAGATTTAGGGTTTAAGGGGGTATTTATACTCCCTTAAGCCCATGGACCTAAGGCCCATCTTTCCTTTTTAGTCCATGATTAATCCATCCAATTAACTTACTTATCATTCCCTTTTATCTTATTACTAATCAAAGTAAACTTTTCCATTATAATATATAATATATTATTGTTTTAGATTTTGGGATGTTACAACTTTTCCCGTCTCGGTCGGTGAAGTGTCGGGCCTCGTAAGGCAAGACTTCATGGAGGACTTTCGTGGTCTTTGTTATATATTTTTCGCATCTAACCATCTAACTTTATTGTTACTTACTAACCATGTTTAACTTATACTCAACTTGCTTATTTATTAAGTTCCATGGTTATGGGTTTGAAGAGACTAGCCTCGGTTTAACCTTAAATAGCTCCAAACCATAAACCGAACTTTGTTTACTAGTTTTGTTAAATAATTGTTTAAACATGCTTATTGTTAGATTTAAGTTTCTAAAATCATTTATATAATTTCTAAGGTTATGGGTTTGTAGAATCTTTCCTCGGTCTTAACCCGAAACAAGATCCGAACCGAAAACCGAACTTTCGTTTAAAGACTTTATTGTTAACTTTTTTGGTTGTAAAACTTAAGTATCTTCATTTATAAACTATTATACATGTTACTTGTTTGGACATGTGGAAACCATCTATGAACTTATTTGAGATGAAAACCGAACCAAACCGAACTAAACCGATTTTCACTCGTTTAAGACACACAAGTGTGTTTTTAGCTATCAATACTTGTATAAATCTTTAAAAATACTTTAGAAACTGATTTTAATTATTTTTCTAAGTACTTGGAATTGTTGGATCCAACTTGATCTCATAAAAAAGTTTGGACCGACAAAACCGAACACTCGCTTAACGGACGTTGTTAGTTCTAAAACAATAGAACTACATACTTTGTTAAGTCTTATTAAATTTTATTGAGTTATCTCATAACATTTATTATTTTGGAAAGTTGTCTTTGGGTTTGACCAATTATCAAGACCCGAACCAACAACCCGAACACTCGTTAAAACCCGTTTTTGTATCTATATTATAAAGGGACTTGCATTCTTGCATTTTTACCCACCTTATTATTTAACATAGGTTGATTAAATATTAAGGCTAGATACTTTAACCCGGTTTTAAGCAAACTTGTATTTTCAAATGACTATTGTTATAAATTCCTAATTATTTACAATTTAAACCTTAAATTTTAATTGCTTATATTTCTCATCATTTATTTTATTTAAAGACTTCCAAGACAACTTTTTTAATATAAGACTTTTTCCTTTAGGCTTTGTTCGTCAAACCTGTCGTTCCGGCTAAACTCCAAATCATCCATCTTTCAAGTTTATTACTTGAACGTGAGTACTTTCATACCCCGTTTTCCATCTTTCGTTTTGGGGGTGATATTGCATACTAATTTCAAACTAAATTCTTTATACTTGAGTCTTAAACCACAAACTTCATTGTATACTTTACTTAAATAAATGCTCGATTTGGTGTTCTATGCTTACATGCTTTATGCTAATGTGCTTACCGCTTTTGAAGGGTTGATTCATAAATCCTTAATTATTTGGTATTCTCTTATAGTAAGGTGTCGTTAATGTATTCTTATTAACGATTTCATATAAAATCCTAGACTATTTGGTATTCTCTTATAGCAAGGTGTCGCTAATGTATTCTTATTAGCGATTTCATTTCATCAAAATTATTGCTATTATTTATTGTTTCGTATACAAGTTGTGGAATTTCCTATTATATACATATTGTTCAAAACTATGAAATTGCTCACCAACCTTTGTGTTGATAAACTTTATTTTATGCAATGCTACATGTTTGACTTTTGGTTGACTCGAGACTTGAAGAAAACGCTATCAAAGACCGTTAGGATATTAGCAAAAATGAACAATATTTTATTTGCTATGTTTTGTTATGATTATTGTATATGTGACATCTAATGATTTTGTGGAATTAAATGAGTTGATTAAATATTGTCGGTTTAGTAACGTCTTGTGTATTTGGGCAATCCGTTGCACCCCAGCATGTTCCGCCGCCTTTGGTCGGGGTGTGACATTTTGTGTCCTCAAAATGAGTTAGTACCGGTCTCATCCGCATAGCCATTACAAAAATGGGCGATTGATATTATGGGATCGTTTCCAGAAGCTCCGGGAGTGTGAACTTCTTGATATTCGCAATTGACTATTTCACTAATTTTATTGAAGCCAACCGGTAGCATTCATCACAGTCACAAGCATAAAGAAATTCATCTGGTAATTTATCATCTGTCCTTTTGGGCTTCCGCTAACAATAGTCAGTGACAACGGAACACAGTTTGTGGATGGTGGTCTACGTCTACAAGAGTAGTTAAAGAAATTACAGGTTAACCAGGTGTTTACTTTGGCTGCTCATCCACAAGCCAATGGTCAGGTGGAAAGAGCCAATATAAGTATTAAAGATGGGATTAATGCCAGGTTGGGTACCAAGCATACTGGCTGGATTGATGAATTGTCACATGTACTATGGGCTTATAGAACTCAAAAGAAGACAAGCAACTCAGAAACCCCATTTAGCCTTACGTATGGGACTGGAGCTATGATTCCCGTAGAAATTGGAATCCAATCCGCAAGAACGCTCTCCACTATTGATAACAATACAGAGTTGCATCTCAATCTTAACTTATTGGAGGAAAGACGTGAATTAGCGCTTATTCGAGAGAGTAATTACAAACATTAAATCCATAAGTATTTTGATTCGCGTGTCAAGATATGTCAATTTCATGTGGGTGATTATATGTTCCGCAACAATGAAGCCTCAGGTCAAGAACCCATAGGAAAGTTAGCTCCAACTTGGGAGGGACCTTATAAAATTAAAGAGATTCTAAATAAAGGCGCATACACATTGAAAAGATTAGACGGAACCCCCAATTAGAGGTGTTCAAAAAAACCGGTTACGGAACCGGTTTGGGCGGTTAACCGGAAAACCGGTTTTTTAAAAACCGGTTTTTTTAAAAACCGGTTTGACCGGTTTACGTAACCGGTTTACGTATCGGTTATACGTTTTGGAGCCAAAACCGGTTTTGTAACCGGTTATAAAAAAAACCGGTTTTTTTTAATAACCGGTTATTAAAAAACCGGTTAACCGGTTTTTAAAATAACCGGTTTATAGCCGTTATAAAAAAACCGGTTAACCGGTTTTTTAATAACCGGTTAACCGGTTAAACCGGTTTTCGAACGTTACCAAACGGCTTTATAGCCGTTTTTTTTTTTTTTTGCCCGTTTTTTTTGCCGTTTTTTTTGTTTTTTAACCCCCACAAACATCTATATATAGTTTAGGTTGGGTATTGGTTAGATCACACTTGATTATACAACTCCAAAAGCTCTAAACGTTTATTTCATACGCGATTATAACTCCAAACGCTCTTCTTTCGTAGTCGTTTATTTCATACTCGAGTATACCACTCTTAATTCGTTGTCGATTATCATGGCCTCCCAAAGTGCTGCTTCATCGGTCAACATGGGTGCCTCGAACACGGGAGAAACCGTCGTTCGGGTCATCCCCACGAAACGAAACCAAGATATTTGGCAACATTTCGACCTATGCGAAATGTCTAACGGAACCCAAAAAGCTAGATGCAAACATTGTTTGAAGTTTTATAACAAAGAAGCAAACTCCAGTTTAAGAGCTCATGTAGAAAAGCCCTCTTGCAAGGTCTTGAAGGACGAATCCGGAAGTAGTTCGCAGCCGGAGATGACGAATCAAGGAACGGTGTTTACGTACGACCTTGAAGCGGTACGTCAACAGTTTGGCAACTTTGTGATTCAACAATCACTTCCTTTCAACCACTTCGACAACCCTCAATTCACGCAGATGATGCAAAAGTATGTTCAACCACGCTACCAACACGTAAGTCGTTCGACCCTTAGAAGAGATATGCTTAAAGCATGGAAAGACGCTAAATCCGAACTAATTTCATACTTTTCAAACTTACAAACTGGTGTGAACTTAACAACGGATGTGTGGTCGGTACCTAATGGTTCGCCCGACTCATACATTTGTGTGACGGCTCATTGGGTTGACCCCCGGTCGTGGCAAATGATGAAACGAACCGTTGCGTTTCAATTGTTTGATTACCCGCACACGGGTAGAAATATTTTTAAACTCTTGGATAAAGTCATTCGACAATACAAGATTGAAGATAAAATCTTTTCAATATCGTTTGATAACGCGTCCAACAATACGGCCGCGGTTGGCCATTTAAAATTAAAGTATAAACCTATTTGTGATGGAGCGTTTTTTCATAGCCGATGCATTGCACATATTATCAACTTGGCCGTGCAAGATGGGTTAAACGTGATCGAAACGCAAAGAAACAATTTTAAAAGAATGTTACGAGATGTTTTTAGCAACAATAAAACATTTTCAAGATACAAAAAATTTTGTGATGAAGCTAATTGTCAATGGTTGGGGCCCAATTGGGATTGTCCAACAAGATGGAACTCGACTTGTGATATGTTTGAGAAAGCCATCCAACAAAAAGAATCACTAGTTGCGTTTCATCAAATAATGTCAAGTAGGGGTAAATGTGCACCGTACGATCCTAGAAACTGGTTATTGATTGAGATCGTTACGGAGGTTCTTCAAATTTTTAAATCTTGCACAACTAGTTTATCCGGGGTTTACTATCCAACAAGCCCCATTGCTTTACCAAAAATTGCTGTCATGTGCACAAAGTTGACTGAAATTCATTGTAGGGGTGCACCTTATTTTGATATGGGTGCAAAAATGAAAGAAAAATTTATAAAATATTTTCAACAACTACCCGCTGTTTTGACCTGTGCGGCTGCGTTAAACCCTTGCATCAATGTTGGTGGTGTTGAAGCTTTAATAGAAAAAATTTGTGATGAGCTAGGGTTAAACGACGATCAAAACCCCTATCATAGCCAAACTTTAAAGAATGATTTCAACACCACATTGGCAAACATGTATGATGTTTACCTTACAAAACACGGGTCGTCTTCCCAAATTCATGACTCGTTAAGAGCTGTTGCCCAATCCCAATCCCAAACCGACCTTGAAATGGGGATGTACTACATGATTTGGGAAGACGCCGGTAAACGTCAAAGGGTAAACACCCCAAGCAGTGAACTTGGAAGGTATGGTGGTACCAACTTTGTGAAACACATGACTCCGGATGAATTTAGAAGTCTTGATTTGCTGGCTTGGTGGAGAGGTAAGGAGGATGAGTTTCCGATCCTCGCCGCCATGGCCAAAGATTTACTAACGGTCCAAGCTTCCACGGTAGCTTCGGAGTCTGCTTTTTCTGTTTCTGGCAGGGTTATATCGATTAGGAGGACTCGACTCACTCCAGCAGCTGTAGAGATGTCGATTTGCTACAAGGATTACTTGGACTCTTTAGACAGGGCACAACATCAACGCTCACTCGAGGGGGAAATGGACTATGAGGCGGCCTTGTATGAAGACGAGGTCAATCAAGGACACATTCAACCAATGACCGATGAAGAAGCCGCGTACGACGATTACCTAAGGAATAGCTCGGGATCGGGTAGCGAAGAAAATGAGTAACAAACATCAACTTGTTAATGTAATCGTGTCTAAGCATTCTTTAATGTTTGTATTTTTGAGTTACGAATATGCGATAACGATTTAATGTTTGTATTTTTAATGTAAAAGCTATAAATGAAAGTTATGTGTTTTTAATCTTCCAAGCAAAGAATGCTAACAACGAAACCCTAAACCCTAAACCCTAAACCCTAAAGCAAAAAAAAAAAAAAAAAAAAAAAAAAAAAAAAAAAAAAAAAAACCGGATAACCGGTTAGACCGGTTATTAAAAACCGGTTATAAAAAACCGGTTTAATAACCGGTTCTAACCGGTTTTTAAACCGGTCCAAACCGGTTTGGCCGGTTTGAGTTTTCACCATTAAAAACCGGTTAATAACCGGTCCGGTTATTAACCGAACCGGTTTTTTTCTGGATAAAAAAAACCGGTCCGGTTAATAACCGAACCGGTTTTTTCAAAAAAACCGATTTGTGCACCTCTACCCCCAATACCGCGTACTTGGAACGTGACACAATTAAAACGATGTTACATGTAATGATCTGAGTATCATTTCATAAGTAATGGCCTATGTGCCATATTTTAGTATCTTTCCGGTCTGCGTACCGATAAAGGGATTTGAGAATCACCTTTTAGTTAACTATATTGTAGAGAAAGGCCGCAAACCTTTTATTTCTATATTAATCAGTTATTTTTTATATATATGTTAGTGAGCTGTAATATATTACCATTTTCATTTTTTAGCTTCAATACGCAAAATTGATTATACGGTAGTCCAAACAACGATAAACTGATACAACACTACCCATATAGAATATGTATGATGTGTTTTAGCATGCATTGATGTGATTAATAAAGTCTAATATGCAAAAGTAAAACACTTATACATGACAGGGGAGTCCTATATCTAATGGCTTTAAACGTAATTATTTTATGACAACAATAAATATATAATACACCTGAAAAAATGACTAATTGTCTAATTTAATGATTTCCATTGTATAGGTAAATGCTAATTTTGTGATATCATAATTGGGCTACATTCAACGTGCTTGTCATGTATTCCACGTAGGAAGATTAGACGACACTCAAGTTCAAGTTCGCATATACAATTAAACATCATCTTCATATAGTTTTACCATTTATTTATATAGTAACAAAAATATATACGTTCTTTTAAAAAGGGATAGATACTATTTAATTATATATTATTATAAACATAACTTTTTTAGTGATCGGAACCGGTGGATTAAAGATGGTATCACTTGTGTTAAAGACAAAAGGCAAGTATAGATATCAAACTTGTTTCCAAAGAAGGATGTTAAGCCCCACCCTTTTGTGACTTAGATAAAGTAGGTTCTGTTTTTCCATATCTTTCTTTTTTTAATGCCTGATTTTTTTTAAAAGAAATATTTATTTATTTTTAATCTCAAAATCAAATAACATCTATTAAAATATCAAATTTAAGAACGTAGTAAGAACGATTAACAGTAAATAATAATTCAATTAAACTGTTTGTTTTTTGTTTAGTACTTAGTAATTAGTATTGCATAAAGGGCTAAAAAGTTGGTATCATAAAAGTTCTGTACTCTTTTTCATGAACATGTGATAATTTTGACCTAACAACTACCAAGTTTAACAAATTCACACAAATTAGCTTACCGGCCGTTTATTTGCCCTGAATTGATTGCTAATAAACAACTTTTAGCATCGTTAGGATACTAGTGGCATCTCCCTCCATGAAGATCAGCTTACTCGGTACCAAAATCCAAAGCACCCAACTAGATCCCCGTAAAAAACTGGTTTCGTGAAACCAAATGTATTCTGTTGAGTGTGAATACCTCCATGGAGCCTCGACTAAATCTCCACGTAGTTTTAAAATAAAGTTGAAAACAAAAAAATTCCTCCATGATTTTCATGGGTGCCCTACGAAATCTCCATACTCTCTGTTTATTTGGTTAAATACGATGTCGCAATCTTCATGCAGACATGCACCCATAGGCCAAATCAATGTGTGTAACGGGTGTTATTGGTGTCAAGGCTGGACCAGCCTAGAAACAAAAACCAAAAGATTCCAACTATATGTTTCTTTAATCTTATGTTTAGTAGTTATGTAAATAAAAAATTAATAACATTGAGATGCCCCCCCCCCCCAATCTTCATATTCTCATTCCACTTCCGTGGCGGAAGGGGGGTGGCTTTTCAATCTCCCTCTCTTTTCGATCTAATTCTCCGCCATTACGGGTGTTTTAAGTAATATATGATAAGCAACAAAAACCAATGAATATATATACTTAGAATGGTGAGTACATCGCCCATATTTTAATATATCAAGGTATAAATCCTATTTTTATTGATATTTTTAGGCATGATCTATTGGTTTAGTGGTATTATGTTAACGTCTTTAAAAGTGAGAAGGTGGGTATAATTTCTTGATTTTAGATTTTAAAAAATCAGCCCATTTTTACGAGCTAGTTGGGCTTAATTGGATTTCTATAAGCCCATTTCAATTTCAATGGGTTTGATTTTTGAGGTTTTCTTCTCGAAACATAGTACATTTTCTTCTGTTTATTAATACCGGAGGGGCCCGATGCTACGATTGAATGGAATCTATTAAGGTGAAGCAAGATCATAAAAAATAACTTAGATCATCCCTAATGAGGCTTTATAGGGGTATAACAGGTATAAACAATGTTTTAAAAATCGGTTTGAACCGGCCGGTTCAACCGGTTGAACCAGATTTCGAAGACAAACCCAGTATATTATACCCGGTTTAGTTGAACGGTTTTGGGAGACATCGAACCGGCCGGTTTTCATAGAAAACCGGTTCATACCGGTAAACCGGTATAAGGCCCACCAGAATTATTATTTTTTTTTTGTGAGGCCCATATTGTTTTACATTTACAATTATGTTAAAGTAACATTAACCTAACGTGAGCATCCATTATCCATTCACCCTTTCACAATTAAGTTAAATAATAACCTACCAGGCTGCTCACCCTTTCACTAATTCACCACCATTTGAACTGCTACAGTGCTACCAAGGTCGGTTCTTATTTTCTAAAGCATATTGTGTTATTGATTGATATAGTATTCAAATTCCAAAGTAAAAATAACTTCTTGTTTAATAATTTTGCATGTATGATGTTTTTAATGGTTTAAAATTGGTTAAGAACAAGTAAGAGAACCTACAGTGAATGTCGCAGATTTTTACCAGATTGTACACCTTTGTGTCTGGCTATATATATGGCAACTTTGCTTAGAAACCTTTTTCCAGTTTCTTTATGCCCAGCTCCCTTAGTTTTCTGTTTGGATCCCACCTTGTTCGAATCCTCATCCATTCTCCTTGTGTTAAGGTCGTCTTTCGAGCCTATGTTCAAACCAAACAAACCCACCTCCTATTTGAGTCAGGCTGGAAAGAATGCCCGCTCGATCGAAATGGGTCTAATCCTGATATGGGTATTGGCGCCTTTGATTAAAGAATGTTCTCCGCCACTCAACGATTGCCTTTGGGTTCCGAACTCCATATGGGGAAGGAGCGTTGTTGTTTGCAAGGTCTCGATCCTCGAGCAAACTTGCGTTCCCCAGGCGCTATGAAATGGGGGTCTTTCCTTCGCCTATCATATGTATTATCTTGCATCTATTGAAATTTTCGGTTGATTATATATGGCTTTATTATCTTAATATAGTAGTTATATGGAATCATATATTTTTATTTTTATTTTTAATTAAAGTTGTATTTATATAAAGTTATAAGGTAAACTAGACAACCCGGTTGAGCCTCCCGATATAATCCGGTTCAACCAGTTGTATCATTTTTTAGTATAATCTGGTACGCTTAAAATACCGGTTTTTAAAACATTGGGTATAAAGCTTTTAAACCATCCCTTAATGCATTATGGGGCGTTATTTGGACATGAATATTTTTATAATAAAACCCTGTCTGACTTAAAGCGATAATCATTGAATGAGCATTAACAATTATATATGGCCTTATGATTTATTACTGTTTTTTTCTTCAAGAGCATTAGTTACTAATTAACATAAAACTTGAAATAGATAATAAAAATTGTTATGAGGGTGTGTAAGCCGGGCTTGTATTTATTCTCATCCAGCTTATACCCTAGGTTAGGAACATGTATATTACTAGACTGAATAAAGAATTTCTTTATTGAAAATCATATTTTTTGTAAAGAAAATAATAGATACATTCATTAGCTAATGAATTAATTTTAAAATCTACTACTCTAATAAAAGAAGACAGAATTACAAATTTTGTCATTTAAATAAAGTCAATTTACGGTTCGTGTTCTTTATTTAGTTTCTTTGCAGGCGTTGTCCTTTAAACATTATTTTCCTACACATTACGTCCTTTACGCTAACTGAGTTAGAAAAACTCAGTTAAATACCCTCACGTGAGACGCATGTGAGGGCTTTTTGGTCTTTTCAACGAAGTGGTTCAAATATATTATCGTAAAAAATAAATAATATATATTAAAGAGATACTCTCTCTCTCTCTCTCTCTTCTCGTCTTCTTTCTCTCTCACTCTCTACTCCTCTCCCTCCCTGTCTCTAATCGGCGCGTTTTACGTACACTCTATTTTATATTATTTATATATTAAATGCATCGATATTTATATTAATTATATTATTTTATATTGTTCTTGTAATTTATAACTTATATGTATAATGTATTAAAAAAAACATCATAAAATAATAATTAAAGAATGATCAGATTGAAATATATGGAATGCAAATGATTTTATTATATTTGATCTATTACCCTATTATACTAATGTGGCAGAAACCATGCATATGTCTATATATAGGGAGCTATGGAATAAAAAGAATATATCAGAGTCCACGTTAGTGTGATTGTTATTGAATTTAATTAGAAGATGCAATGGAGTTGGACTCGTGGTGGACTTTAGTGGGTTGTGTACGTTGAATTGGACCATAAACAAAATCAAACGTGGGTTGGACCATCACAAAGGGAGCCGCCTTTTGTTCTTTGGAGGGCACACATATAATGAGATGATACACGGCTGATTGAGGGGGGTTATTTTATTTTTGGAGACGGCAATTTTAGAGAAAACAAATCAAACGGCTTAGTTGCTTGGGGCGGCAGCAAGTGAGGATGAACAGCAGCTTTTGGTTGTTGTACACGCCAATCCAAAATAGTAATCAAGTTCAAGGAAGCTATATGACAGGCTAATCTCGTTGTAACTTTCTTTAGGTGAACGGTTCGTTTAGATTAAACATTAAACATTGTTTTATCTATGCTTGGATTTGTTCTTGACATTGACAACGTTGTATGAACATATTGATAAGTTGATTTATTTAAACTATTTGCATGTGTTAGTAATCCTTGCTTCACTAGTTGTTCGGTGGATGACAAAACCTAGTAGTTTGTTGGGTGACATAGAGTAGGTCGATTCACACTAATAAATAGGGTAATTGAATTATAAAAGATCCGATGACAAATATCCGTTTTTGATTACCACCTAAATTAACCGATTTTCCAACACTATGCCTATGTGGTGTCCAATTAATAAAACCAGTTTTGTGTGAAACCTAGAACCAGAAACCTGGAGGAGGTTGCGTTTTCTTTAAATTGTTTTTTTTAATCAATCTTCTAATTTTCGCTTGACATCGTTTGTCCATCTTAGTTAGTTAATTTCATATTAAAAATTAAACATACTTTGTAATACTGACCACATGCTCCCCATGGATACGATACCCTACTTACTCTAACTATTTAGTTTAATTAGGTTTTTGAATAACTAAAACGACGGTCATTAGTCTCCACACCAACACCACCACTTCCTAGCCACCAAACCAACCACCGTTCTCAGCCGTGACCCCACCACTGCCATAACCAAACCAAATCCCTTTCTTCTCAGCCGGAGATCTTGCCTTCCGATGGCTGCTGCATCTCGGGCCATGACTCAGATCCACCACCACCATGATTTTCCGGCGAGCCCTAAGCAGATCTGAAACCACCATTGATATTAGGATGAGAACAGTGACATGGGTTTGCTTGTTATGCTACTAACTGATGTTATTACTTCACAATCACTGAGCCTTGAGCAGATCTGAAACCACCATTGATGTTATCCGGTAAGATGGGTCGGTGTTATTCGGTAAGATGGGTCGGGGTTTGATGCACCACGGCTGCCGGAATCCTAACCTCCATTCACTTCTCTGGTAACCTCAGTAAAATGCGGTAACACTATGGGTTTTGTTCAGTTATTATTATTATTATTATCTATTCTAATTTCTAAACCTAGGGTTTGAGCTTGAAATGAGAACAGTGATTTGTGTTTGTGAGGGTTTCGAGGGGATTTGGGAGTGATGATTAGGGTTGTTCATTCAGCATTACCCGGACCGAACCGGGAAAAACCCGACCCGACCCAAGACCGAAATTATAAGAAAATGCAGACCGATGACCGGACCTTTTACGTCCCATTCGGTTTCTGCCGGTCTCGGTTCTTGCATGTCGGGTTTTCGGGTTGTACCGAGACCGAGCTTAAAGTGAAGCAAGAGAAATGAATGAGCTCATCGGAAAACGAAATTCAGGCCAAAAGCAGCAGTGACGCGGTAGAAACGCTGGACCCACCCTATTAAATTAGTACATACAAATACTGAGATTAAACGGAAAAGTGAGTGAAAAAATGACTGGCCGGAAGCACGAAACTTATTCCGGTAGTAGCAGTGGTTTATAGAAAAAATAAAGAAGATGGTTTAGTCATGCTTGGGTTCATAAAGTGGAAGTGAGTAAAGTAGATGGCAGCTCATAAATCAAACTTTTGTTCATTTATCTTTTTTATATTTGGTTCTTTATTCAATTTTATATAAAGTATGTCAGGAAGTCAGGAAATTTTTTTTGGTGTATTTGATTGTTTTCTTCTGTTAGGTTATATTATTTATTAAAAGAAATATAAATATAAAATGTCTTTCCAGATCATAAATTTTAGAACCTAACCTAAAGAGCTTCAATGACTTGTACTTTCTTTTATAAGGGTTGTAACTTACTAACATCCCTTGCTAACATCCACTTTAAAATTAATATATATCATATGTGTATATGTAATTGATATATTGTAGGGTTTTCTTCACCTGCACCAGCCACCACAGACAAATATAAGATAAGTATGAAGGTCATCGAAAGTTCTAATTTAAGCACAAGAATGAAGAACAACGGTTATCAAAATCCGGAAAAAAGAAATTGAATATTTGTTCTTAACCTCTCCTCTACAAACCATTTTCTTCGGGTCGGTTCGGCTTTCAGGCGAGTTTTTGGTCGGAAAACCGAACCCGAGACCGAAACCGAATTTTGCAAAAGTATGGAACCGATGTCTGACCGAATTACATCGGGTTAGGTCCGGTTTCGGTGTTTTTCGGGTCCGTTTTTGGGTTTTTTGGTCCTATCCGGAAACTGCACACCCCTAGTGATGATTATTGGTGGGTTGAATGGAATAGAATGGAATCTGCAACGGGATGGGTGGGGTATGGTGGCCGGAGTGGTTGTAGTATGGTGATGGTGGTGGCGTAGAGAGAGAAATAAGAGAGAAATGAGGGGAGAGGTGTTATAAATTTGCAGGTATAGATGAAAAGACCAATATGCCCTCATATGCGCCTCACGTGAGGGTATTTAACTGATTTTTTCTAACCCAGTTAGCGTAAAGGACGTAACGTGTAGGAAAATAATGTTTAAAGGACACCGACTGCAAAGAAACTAAATAAAGGACACGAACCGTAAATTGGCTTTGTTTAAAGGACAAAATTTGTAATTTTGTCATAAAAGAATACTCTTTTATGTCACTTGTCACTCTCTCAACCCTTCTCATCATTTTTAAACCCTTTTTCAAAAATAGATCCCATAAAACCCCTCCCAATGCAATTTTATTCAGATCTATATATTACCAAAACCCTATTTGTTTTTCTTCTAGCAAAACCATAACCCTAGGTCATCTCTCTTCTAATTTACAAGAACACTTCATCCCAAACGCCATTGCATATCGGTTCTTCAGATCTTCGCTGCATAACCTAATTGCTATTTGCCTTCTTCCTTCTCTGATTACACGTGCAACGCGGCTGCTAATTTAGACATGTTCTTCAATTTTGCTTATGAAACCTTTTCTTCCCTATACATTTTCTTTTTATTAACCGGTACAAAATATTTCCCTCCTTTAATCACACAACTTTGGATGATGCGATTTCCAAATTTTGCTTATTTGATTTGGTATATTGTCTGCTTAAAAATTAGAGTACTAATTGTTGGTTCCCGGAATAAATCAATCGATAACAATAAACAGATCTCAGATCTGTGAATATCCGATTAATACTATTAAAGATCTAGCTCATAATTTACCTTGATTTAATGTTATATATGTGTATGTATTATCAATAGATTAGACGAATAATGTTAAGATGAAGCTTGAGAGAGAGCAATTACTCAAAAAACTCTTTTTGAAAACTTTCTCAAAAACTTACATTAAAGTGAACAGTAGTTCACTATATATAGAAGGTGATCTGGTTCACTAACATCCCCTAGCGAATCAGCTTCCCCTTCGTTACATAAATTAACAAAACGAACCAACCCCTGATTCGTTAACATCCCCTAACGAATCAGGAGGGAATACATTATAATGTCTTAGTTCGCTAACATCCCTAGCGAACTAGACTTAACCTTAACGAACTAGTCTTAGTTCGCTAACATCTCTAGCGAACTAGACTTAACCTTAACGAACTAGTTAATAATAAACATTAAATATTACATTAATTAATAAATAAAACATTAACGATAAATACAAAGACTCTAGACGCAAAACCGTGCACTAACAGACACCCCCTCATCTTGCGCTCTTTGTCTTTAACTTATTTGAAGCGCTTGGACTGCCAGTCTCTGCAACTATGAATTCCATATTCATGACACACACGAACGACTCGTTGGAATTGCATAGCCAGGTCGTAATCTTCTTGGCGTTCAAACAAAATCTGCTTCCTGTGTAGCATGTCGTTGTCTGTCTCTGATAAATTAACCAACCACATCAGGTCGATTATCTTGATGAGCTCGGTATGCAGTCCTCGACCACGAATAATAACGGCCTCGCCAGTACGATTGTCATAGTACCAACGGTTGAAAGACAGATAATTATCTTGAGGCATTGTCTTCACATGAACCTTTTTCATCGTCTTTGGCGGCTTCACTTTCAAGACAAGTTTCTTCCAGCCGGTCCTTGGATCAATCTCATCAATGCGCTTACGTCTTCGGACCTGGGGCTTGAAGAATTTGAAGCCATGATTGACCTCGAACAGTAAGTGTTGATGAAACCACTCAGCCATTCGGTAACCCCCATGATTTATAAATGGACGTCTCGCGAGGGTACGTACATCCCAACGCGGTAGAGTTAAAACATCCATTATCCTCTCGTAATACTGGACACCCTTTTCCCACTTGACTATACATACTTTAAAGTCAGAGTCATAAGCCCATGAAACAATATCACCGTGTACCTTTGAAACAGTCTTGAAGGTAGTCACCTGATTAGCCTCAATCCAAGCAACAGCAGTATCTTTTCTTTCTTGATCTACATAACGATAAGCACTGATAATTTTACCCACTTTATGACATTTGAACCATCTTTCCACGTCCTCATCAGTCACTTCTTTGAGTGAAAGAACTGTTCGCTGCACAACCTTTTCCAATTCATCCTCAGTCTCTTTAATTACTTCTTCAAAAAATACCGGAGCACCTTGATCAACGTTTGCGTGTTGATACAAGTCCGGGTACTCTTCAGCTGTCACATCCTCCATCTCAATCTCTTCATCCTCATAAACAAAATTCGTATTCATAAACAATGGATCAACTTCCAATTCCTCCTCAGTGATCACTTCGACATCGGGCTCAGTCTCTAAAGCAGTCAACTGATCGTCATTCAGCCCAAGCAGAATCGAAATCTGCTCCCGTGTCAAGGATCTAACCACAAACTCACCAACCTCTATCTCATCTCTGTTTACCACACTACGAACCACCCCTGATCCATCAACAAATATCACTGTGTTAGCTGCAATCATTTCAATTGGTTTGGCAGCTGTTGGATCTTGATAGATAATTATCTGTTTGCTCGAATCAGCACCGCCGCTAACACCAGCACCAGAGGATGAACCATGCGATTGTTTAGGCTCACCTCTTGCATCAGATTTGTCAGGATCATCATCGTCATTCTTAAGTTTCTTGAGGGCATCTTCTTTACAAGTTAATTGTAAAATCAACTCTTCTTGTTCCTTTAATTTCACCCCCTGAGACTCAACAATCGTACGCAACGACTTAGTCTCCTTCTGACAGAAAGAAATATAACTCATCATTCGTCGTTGATTCTCCATGAGTCGTTCTTGAGTTTGACGGTCAGCTGCCATTTGATTTTCATATAGATGTAGCAGATTTAGGGAGCATTTCAGTTTGACGACTTGGTGGCAAGTTGTATACGGACGGGTGAACAGGTTGAACAGGTCCTTGAGGCTGAGTGATTCTCATGAATGAGACATCACTAGGCGGAGGTGGAGGAAGAGTAGTTGTTGGCGGAGGAGGAGGTCTCATTGATGTCGTAGGAGATACTGTGGACAATGCAGCAGAAGGCCTCGGTATCTCGGTTAACGCCATTTGAGGAATAAGACCAAGCCTCTCATGTGACACCAACGTCGTCGTCAAGGTAAGCATCGGAGTGCTAGTAGTAAGCGGCACCGCCGAGCTTTGAGGAATTGATTGACGTGGTGGTGGGGTTCCAATGATTACCCCAGCCCTAGCAGACACACGGGGCTTCTTTGATGGTTCACCAGTAGCTACAGCTTTACCCTTTCTTTTTCTTTCCAGCTGAGCTTTCATGGTAGCAGCTAGAGCAGCATCGACTGCATCCTGTTGTTCTTTAAGAGCTCGTTCACTAGCTCCACCATCACCATCATTCCCATCATTATCACCATCATCATCTCCACCATCATTATTCCCACCTTCTCCCTCTTCACGCTCGGAATCCGAATCATCGTGGATCCAGCACTCATTAGGAGGACATACATAATTCGGATTGATTATATGACCAATCATCCGTTTATCCTGTGGCTTTTCCTTTCTATAGATTAACATACGATGCACCGTTTCAGCTTTCATATGTTCCATTTCAAGAACATCGTTCACCAACGTTCGATCAATCACCAAATTCGGAATCAAATCCTGAATAATTAGCTGTAAAAAGCGAGGGTACATCAAGAACTTCTTTGACGGTAGAGTTTGCTGAACTTGCTCTTTCAGATGATCAAAGATGAGTTCTGAGTAGTTGAAGGGCTTGTTCAGGATTAGAGCAACAAACGCCGACTGCAAACTTAGTCTACACTCATCAAAACCACCGCGACGTCCACTCATAAAATGAAGTAGAACATGCAACAGATACTTGTATGGTGGACAAACCCATTCTTGTTCAACATAGATTTACGAATATTACCTCCATAGTTCAAGCGTGTGAATAAACCTCTAACCAATGTCCTGTCAAATTCACTCGGGTTATCATCTTTATCGTCAAATTGAAGTACTTGACGAATGACCTCAACATCAATCGTAATTGGAATCTGATTAATTGTAGCTCGAACCCATGTATTTGCCTCAACATATTCCGCCGTGTTCCAAAACTGCCTGATTATACTAAGATACACTTTAGGTTTAGCAGTGATTGCATAGGGAATCTTCGAACGTCGTAAGAAAGTCAACATAGCTCCAAACGTTTCCAAATTAGTCACATCTTGATCAACATAAGCACAAATGTTGTGCTTTTTATCGAACGGCAATAAGATCACTTCAGCTTGTTGATCTTGTTGTTGTGGTTGTCCTTGTGTAGGTTGTTCTTGTGGTGGTTGATTTTGTTGTTCTTGATCAGCCATGTTTTACTGTATAAATAAAACCGAATATGAGAATAGATATCAGAATATATAATCAAAAGATATGTGTAATTAATCTATTTACATATTAGACGATTTAAATCCTTTAATTAAATTAAATGAATATTGAAATTAATTAAAAAAAATTAATTAATTTAATTAAAAAAAATTGTCATTCGTTGGGAATCACACTGATTCGTTATAATAAGATAACGAATCAGGCGATTCGCTATCAAGTAAATACTTTAACGAACTGAACATATTGAATTACTATTTAATTTTGACGAACTACTCGCTAGGTCGTTATATTTTAAGCGAATCCAAATCTGATTCGTGTAACATCTTATTCGCTTAGCTAGTTCGTGTAAAATCTTAACGAATTGGACACGAAACAGTTCCAGTTCGCTAAGACTAACGAATGGTCATAATTAAGACTTGTTCTTTGACTTCGCAGAGTCAAGGTCAAAATTAGGATGAACATAGATAGTCAACAATATGAACCCGGGGACGATTAGGCCATAACTATCGTCGAATCATCGCAATGATGAGGTCGTAGTACTCGGAATTACGTTCGTAATCGAAGATGAATGAGATTAAGACTCAAAATCTCTAAGTACATAGGTTAGACGAACCTGCTGTAAACACCAATAACACAAAACTATAATTAACCCGGCGGACAACAATCAGATCATGATTGAAGCCCACCAAGGGTATCGGAATATGATTCCGATCACAATGACATCAAAATTATATAGTTATTAGCATAAATTATACACAAATGGATTTCAAAACTTCAGAAACCCTTAAACTCTTAAAAGTTCATAATTTAACTATCAACTCGTAGCCATTTTTGACGAAAATTATATCGCCATGATCGGCTATACCTTAGAAACTCAAATATATCCTTGAAATATCCAAACAAGAAAGTCGAGATTTCAGAGAAAATTTAAACAGGGTTTCTTAAAGATGAAGGAAGAAGACGAACAGTGGAAGACTGTTCGTTTTCTTGTCTTATATAACATTGCACGCAACCCAAGGTACAGCTTGTACGAATCAGACGATTCGTTTAAATTAAAGTTAACGAATTAGCCCATTCGCTAACTCAATTCATTACCTTAAGTTGGCGAATCGCTACATGATTCGTTAAATTAAAGGTAGCGAAACAAGACATGATTCGTGTCATGATTCGTTAAATATGCATAACGAAGGGATGATTCGTTACAGAGTGCGGAAGCGAATTAGGTTAGCGAACCAGAAGCTAGTTCGCTAAAGAATCACCTAGTTCGTTATCCATAAATAACGAATTAGATTTTAACAAAATAAAATCTTTTATTTAATTTTAAATTAAAAAAAATAAATGAATTAATTAAATAATTAAATAAAATAAATAAATTAGATTATCGAGAATCTTTTTATCCTGACAACCAAATAGGTTAAAAACGTTTCAGTTTTCCGAAACATAACTTAAAATATTTAAGTATTTTGTACAAAGAAGACGAAAATATTTTTGGTATTTTATAAAAATTTAAAGAATGTTTTTACAAAAGAATATCCGGTCCGTTAAAAAAATAGACAATCTTTTTGTGTTTTTCAATGATTTTATAAAAAACTGTACATATTTTTGTATTTTTTTTGTTGAGTTTGAGCAGAGAATCATATTGACCAAATTGCCCTTCCATCACAATTTTATATTTCAGCGATATTATGACTGGCGATAAGTCGGTCATTGGTATTGTTGTCCACATAAATCTAATAACACATATTCAAGTATTTTTGTGATATGATTAAATTGTTCAATTAAAGCACAGAATATCAGAAACTATCAGCCTCTAATCTCGGTTCAAGCTTTATTTGATTTTTGCCAAATCACCCCAACTTGACTTAAACCATTATATTGTTGATCAAAATTTTGATACCAATTTTGAAATTTGAGCAATGCATCAAGTTTCCTTTACTATGAGTGAGTATGCACGAGTCCATCTGTCGGCTTACATACATTGTATCCCCTGGGGTCCGTTTCTTAATGGTATTAAGACACACGCAAGGGAGGAACAATTGTATGACTAACAACAGATTTTGATCAAGTCAGTAATTTAAATTGTACGAAGTACAGCGGTGATCAAGTTTAATGACTTTAGGTTTGCTCTAGAAGGCGAGTGAAATATTCATGCTTATGAATACCCAGATGGTTAAGACGCATAAAGACTCACAGTGTCCAGAATCTTAACGCTTGTTATTTGCTTTATTTTATTTTTGGGTGATCAACAAATATAAGGCTTGAGTATGACTGGTTATTACATTTCTGCCATCCTCACCAAGACTTTTGCTAGAGACTAACACCCCTTTCAATTTGGCATTTCTCTATGTTTATATCACATACTTTACTCTACTGGGTTGTTTACCAATGCACCAATGCAATTAAGCACACAGTCTTTTAAGCATACTTTTTGCTGAATTTGGGGTCAAAATAATCAATATACTATCATGTTCTCTTTTTGTTTCAAAAACTCAAAATTTTGAGGAGCATAAAATAAAGAAAAGATAAATTTAATCGCCCCAGTTAACTTAAGTTTATAAATAAATGGCTAACCATCAATTCACAAGTGAATAATAGGACCAAGACATGCAAGCATGCTTCACAAACTTAAATAACTGACATAATTTTCAGCGAGAAAAATAATCTAAAAATCTTTTTGGTTTTTCTCTATACAAACTTTAAAAACACAATATTTTTGTCTTTTTCAATTTTTCTTATAAACAAAATAAACTTCACAATCTTTTTGGATTTTCGGATTTTTCTTTACAAAACATAAATCACATTCTTTTTGGTTTTTCAAAATTTTAAAATGTTTTTGGTTTTTCTAAATATTTAAAAGAAAAACATTAAAGACAGAAATCATAATATTTTTGAATTTTGAAATTTGAAAAATGTTTTTGGATTTTATCTATACAAACGAAAAACATACTCTTTTTGAATTTTCTAGATTTCCCCCCCCTTAAAACCAAAATAAATTTAAAAAAAAAAATATGACAGAAAATAAAGATAGTCATCCTTGTTTAAGGATATCAGCGAGGGTATTCAATCCGTTTAAATCAAGCAAAAATTTAAAACGCGTTTTGTCAAAAGCTTTAGTAAACAGATCGGCTTTCTGTAAATCAGTATGTACTTTCTCAAGATCGATTAATTTATTTTCATAGCAATCCCGTATAAAATGATATCGAATGTCGATATGTTTCGTTTTAGAATGTTGTACGGGATTCTTGGTGATACTAATAGCTACAGAATTATCAATCAAAATAGGAGTAGTAAGAAAACTTCAAACCGTAGTCGCGAAGATGTTGTTGTATCCACAAAACCTGGGAACAGCAACTCGAGGTTGCAACATACTCAGCTTCAGCGGTTGAATTGGAGACCGTTGTCTGCTTCTTACACTGCCAGGAAACAAGCCGGTTTCCTAAAAATTGACATCCTGCAGTCGTTGATTTGAAGTTGATCTTGCATCCTCCATAATCTGAGTCTGAATAGGCAGTAAGATCGAAAGTATCATCCTTGGAGTACCACAACCCGATGTCTGGATTTCCCCTCAAATACTGAAGAATTCTTTTGACTGCAGCTAGGTGAGTCACTCGTGGACTTGCTTGATACCTAGCACAAAGACAAACAACAAACATAATATCAGGGCGAGAAGCCGTTAAATACATTAAAGAACCAATCATGGCACGATAGAGGGTAGGATCAACGGAATCCTCCAATTCATCCGGTGATAAATTGTGCCCTACTGGAAGAGGAGTAGAAGGGATTTTTCCGGCAGAAATCTTGAATCGGCTCAAGACGTCATTCACATACTTAGTCTGGTGAATAAAAATTCCGTGAGCAGACTGGTGAACCTGCAACCCTAAAAAGAAATTCATCTCTCCCATCGAACTCATCTCGAACTTTGTTTGCATGGACTTCTCGAACTCCTTACACAATGTGTTGTTTGTAGACCCAAAAATAATATCGTCAACATAAATCTGGACTAGAAGAAGATCGTCACCAACAGTTTATGAAATAAAGTGCAGTCAACAGTTCCTCGTTTGAAGCCATTATCTGTCAGATGGTCGGCGAGTGTGCCATACCAAGCTCTCGGGGCTTGATGTAGACCATACAGGGCCTTGTTTAATCGGTAAACACGGTCCGGATAATCAGGATCTTCAAAACCAAGTGGTTGTTGGACAAACACTTCCTCGTGTAATTCACCATTGAGAAAAGCACTTTTAACATCCATTTGATAGACCTTGATATTCTTATAAGCTGCATAAGCCAGGAAGATTCGAATCGACTCTAATCTTGCAACTGGAGCATATACCTCTGTGTAATCAATACCCTCTTGCTGATGAAAACCTTGCAACACTAGACGTGCTTTGTTTCTAACAATCACCCCTCGATCGTCCTTCTTACACTTAAATACCCACTTATTCGGAATGGCTTTCTTGACTCTAGCAGGTTTGTCTATTAAGTCCCAAACACCCAAACGTGCAAATTGTTGTAATTCTTCTTGCATAGCTTCTACCCAAGAAGGATCTTCAAGTGCCTTAAGAGCTGTTGTTGGCTCAACTTTAGACATAAAGCAATAGAATTTAGCAAGATTCACAATTCCCGAAGAATGTAAGTTCGTGTAAGCACACAATATGTTATAATCACTTGACGAAGCAACTTGATGACGTGTACGAACGCCCACATCAATTTCTCCAATGATGTTTTCCTGTGGATGATATCCATGAATCCGAAGAGTGGGATTCTCATGAACAACAACATTATCAAATAAGTTAGTGTAATGTTCACCCAACTCAGAAGATGAAACATTATCACTGTCAAGGTCAATAACTTGAGTTTCAGCTTGATCATCATCAGAAGAAGTAGAAACATTATCAATAACAACTGGAGAAACGACTTGAGATTCTTCAGTTGGAGCATCTGGTTGAGCTTCAAATTCATTAGAACTTGAAAATCTTGGAGTAGTCAAATGATCTTCAAAGTATGCTCGAACCAGATCTTCATCGATGTGTTCAGTCGAAGGAGTGAATGAATTAAATAAACTATCGTAGTTAAACATCCAGTCTGGACCTTTCCCTTGAGAAGGAGTTGTGTACTTTTGACAGTCCACATGGTACCATTCTTCAACACAACCAGATGTGAAATTAAAAACCCTTTTCTTTGGAGATGCATATCCCAAGAAATAACCTTCGATAGCTTTTTCTTCAAATTTACCCGAATCCTTCTTCAACATAGTACACGGACACCCAAATGGTTCCAGGTACTTTAAATTAGGTTTTCTATTATTTAAGATCTCGTAGCTTGTTTTCTTGAGTCGTTTCACAGTTAGAACTCGATTAAGCGTATAACAAGCTGTATTCACTGCCTCATTCCAGAATTGGACAGGAAGCTTTGAATCAGCGAGCATTGTGCGTGCAGCTTCAATCAGAGTTCTATTTTTTCGTTCAGCAACACCATTTTGTTGAGGTACATAAGGTACACTATATTCTCGGTGAATTCCCTTTTGAATACAAAAGAAATCCAATATAGTGTTTTTGAATTCAGTACCATTATCACTTCGGATTCTCCTCACCTTTTGTTTATACAGTGATTCGATCTTAGTAATAAGGTTTTGTACCAAAACGGGTGTTTGATCATTCTAACTCATAAATAACACCCAAGAGTATCTTGAATAATCATCAGTCACTACAAGACAATACCAGTCTCCAGAAATACTCGCACGATTCACTGGACCAAACAAATCCATATGAAGTCTTTCAAGAGGAGTATCAATGGAGTTCAATAACTTAGAGGGATGTGTCTTTTTCTTCTGCTTGCCCTTTTTGCATGCAACGCAGTGATCGGATAACTTAAAATTCTTTAACGAGACACCCTCAACTAAGTCATTTGCCATTAAATAATTCATCTTTCTGACATGTATGTGACCCATTCTACGATGCCATAGAATCGAGTCTTTCTCGGTTGCTTTCGAGACAAAACATGTTTCGATCGATGTGGATACCTTAGAGCTCATATTTAAGACATAAATATCATTTGATCGTGGCGGTCGCATGACAACCATGTCCTCGGGGATAACATAACCCGGTTTTAAGATAAGACATTCTTTGTCAGTAAATATCGTAGTGTACTTTTTATCACAAATCTGCGATACACTCTATAAGTTATGATCAACTTTGTCGCAATAATTCACTTTCTCAAACGTAATGTGACCATTTGAAACTTCACCCTCTTGTGTGATCATGCCCCCAGAATTCCCTGCAAACGCTACATAACCCCCTTGAATATTTCTTACGTTGGTTAATAGGTCGAGATTCCCAATGATATGACGAGAACATCCGCTATCCATGATCCAGTTTTCACCAGAAATGGTCTTGGATGAACCCTACACACAAACAAAAGTGATTAGTTCAAAAAGGCATCCCAGGCCTCAGTCTTGGGAACCTTTTGGTTTTCTCTTTGATCATTAACTTTAACAGATTTCAATTGTTGTTCAGCCACTTGTGAATAAGTTACCGGCTTCCTAGACTTTCGTCTTAAGTAAGCTGCCTGAACAATGTTTGAATTCTTGTTTTGACATATGGGTTCAGTTGGAACGAATTTTGGTTTCACTTGACCGTGTGTCTCATTGACATGAAGAACCTTCCGAGGATTCACATTAGATAACAAAATATGAGTATCATCAGCATACGACACAGGTCGTTTTAGGATCTCCTTGACCAATGGAATTGGCTTAGATTTATCCTTGATAAAAGGATGAAGATTCTGATAGTTCTGCTGACTACAATTCCTCACAACATGACCTTGTTGACCACAAAGAAAACAACTTCGCATGTCTACATGATGATGTTGAGAAGTAATTGGAATAAATGATGCAGACGGTTGATGATGACTCACATTTTTAGTCATGCTCTTAGCAAACTCATCAGATAATTCAGATTTCTTCTTTAAATAAAAATCTAAATTAGAACAGTTCGAAAAACTTTTAAGTGTATCTGTTCTAGTTGACTTCACAAAGTTAATTTTCTTAGCTTGTTTTAAAAATTGTTTTGCCTTAGTCAATGAGTCAGATTGAACTGATGTTTTTGTTTGTGCATACACACATTCAAGTTCTTGAATTTTTAAAGTTCCATTGATAAAAACACTCTCAATAAGTTCAGGTTTGATAATACTTATTGGAATATCTTTTTCAGTGAACATCATATCCATTCCCTTTAACTTAAAAATTCTAGCCGATGAAGACTTAGAACTCGGAGGATTAATGAAACGCATTAAGTCCTCGTCAGAAATTTTTGGTTTAACTGACTTCTTTGCCCTCACTGGTTTGGTTTTCATAATTTCTTCCTTGTTCACTTGAGACTTGAATGAACCATACACAGCTTTCTCAAACTCTTGAGGTTCGTAAAGAATATGATTATAACTAGGAATGTTCTTATTCTTGTGTATAGTCTCAGGTTCAAACACATCTTCAATAATCACTTTGTCAACATTTTCAACAAAGACCTTTTTACTTTCCACATGAGGTTTTTGAGGAGCAACTTGGGGTTTGACAATTTCAGGTTTAATCAATTTAGGTTTTTCAGAAATCACAGATTCTTTTTGAATCAAATCCTCTTCTTTTCTTGCAAAAGGATTAATTTTATAATCATTATGAAAAGGTGGTGGAATTTCAACAAAACCAATACCTTTCTTGGAATCTTTTTGTAGGTTCCCAGCCGGATCTACACGAGATATCTCGTTCTACGTAGGTGCGGAATCCCTACGTAAGACGTTACGAGCGTAGAAGACGATACGAGTTAACACAATCGAACACACGTTACAATAAACAAATACTCGTTATATTGCAACCTTAAACACGTGATATCAATCACTGATTACAGGACTCTCTGACTCGTAAACACGAATAATTAAACTTCTTATTGATTAAGCCGTAACCTAATCAATATATATCACGACAACTTCGCCTGGCATGTTCAGGAGAAGTTGTCCCTAACTTCGCTTAGTTCACAAGTTCGCATGTATCAGCGAACTTGTGAGCTAACTTCGCTTACATACAAAAACACAAATCTAACAAACTCGATTACAGACACTTGACACTGAACTACTGACATCATGCACCAACAGACTCCTCCTTGGCAGTAGCTTCATCTCTTTATCTTCAAGCACGTGTCTTGTAATCTTCAACAATCTTGAATCTTCATCTTTAAGCATTCACTCCTTCTCGTACACATACCGAAACAACTCTTTGATATTTCCTCGCTTCATCTTTCCAAGCAGGAATATAAAAGATTTTCTTCTCATTCAGCACCTGCAGATCAGCTCGAGACAGGTTCACTAGATGCATCGGATCATAGACTCTCAGCAGCTCTTGTTCATCTTCGTCTTCCATCACTGCTTCAGCTGTCTCACAATCTACATACCACCACTTCAACTCTTTGAGCACATCCTTGGGCATATCGGTTTATACTTCATAATCATCCAAGGCTTGCCATCTGCTCTCAACCCTCTATCTTTATCTTCGATAAGTTTTCCCTTCTGTGGTTTCAGCAGCTCGAACTTCTTTTCCTTTATACTCTCCTTCCATACTATCTTCCCGATGACTCTAGCCATATTATCATCACTTCGATTTATCAATCCCAATCTGGCTAAGTCTTTCACTTCACATTCTGGCAATGTGTTCAACGATCTCAACATTCTTTTGAAGTACTGAACGCCATCATATCTCTTAATCACAAAGAGCCTCAACTGCTCATCATATATCAAGCAAATAATCCCCTTTCTAGCTTCAGCATAGCCTTTAATGTTGTAACTCTTCTTAAACATTGTAGGGACCGCTGGTTTCTTCGTTTTGACGAACCACTGAGCATAGCCTTCTTTCCATCTAGGCTGCTCTTCCCATTCAGTCTCATCATTCCCAATCTCTTGACTCATATCTGAGTTATCTACTTCCGGAATCTCATGCTCTACATTTTCTTCTACTATCTCTCCCTCTTCTATATCATCATCAATAACAATCTCTTCTCCAATCTTCTCTATTTCTTCAACCGGTAATACATCATCATCACCTATGAAGTCATCATCCATCTCCTCAACCTCCACTACCACCACATCATCACCACTAGCTGCAGTTGTCGACTCCCCTTGAGTTGTGGAAGTCCCTAGAGCTTGTACAGTTCTTGCCAACTCACCACCTGCACCTTTCGATGCATTGGGATCATCGTCTCTATCATTGCGCTTCTTCGTCCTCAACTCATCGCCTTTACAGCTCGTCTCCCCCTGAGATGCCAAGAACTCCTTCAAAGCATCTATGATTTTTCCATGTTCTACCAGCAGGGACGACTGCATCTGATTCTCTGCAACTAGGCGTTGAATAGCCTGGGTCTGGATAAGATTTATCCTTGATTGTTCTGCCACGACCCGTTCAAGTGCCGCTATTCGTTCTGAGTCTGATAAGGTTGCATCGAAATCAAACCTCAGATGTGATATATCTTGAGTGTACTGAGGAGGGATTTCCGATGTAACCGGGACCTCAGAAGTAGGCAAAGACGTAACAGCAGGTGGTATCGTCACCGATAACCCTGCAGTGGCCACAACCGTCGACTCAATAAAATGTGCCATGACCTCCGTTGGAGTTGAAGGTGGCAACGATACGATTTCCGGAGCCGAAAGTTGGAATGAAATGGGTGGGAGGCCAAATGTAGATGAGGTAGCCACCACGGGAACATCCGTGACGCTTGGCCTTGTAACTTGTAATGTTGAGGGAACCATTGTCATACCGGACAGTGTGGGTGGGGTGAAACGTACCACCCTCGAGCTCTCACCAGCTCCCGATCCTGCACCTATCCGTTCCCTTCTTGATCTGCGAATCAACTGATGTACCTCTTCTTCATAGTCCGACTCGTTGTCATCATTAGTTCTCTTCCTTTTCCCATGAGTCCGTTCATGTGTTACCAAAATCCGTCTTGCTTCGGCCACTTCATCATCAGAATCTGAGCCAGCCACCGTTGTAGCTGCCCTAGTAACATTCACACCCGAAACATGTGCAACAGAGACTTGCACAATCTCCTCTGGATCAACCCTCTCCATGTCAAAAAATCCTTGACCGCCAAACTCTGCGTCAAGGTCAACGTTCTCCTCCGGTGACACAACAGGAGCAGCAGGTATAGCTTGAGGTGCTCCTGCCTGTTGTGGTGCCGGGTCCCAAAACTCGTCCCCTCGAGCAGGCACATACCCCGGGTTGATCAAGTACCCGAATAGTGGAGTATGTCGAGGACGGAGCTCAGGTTTGCTCCTCGCACTGGAGGATCTGCATTGGGCAAAGATCCTTTTGCTCACACTTTCTACGTATCGGATTGGTCGGCGCTGAGGTAGCGTTGGAGCAACATGATTCAAGATCATTTGGAGAAATCTTGGATACATGATAAATCTCTCACGCGCCACCGCTCTTCTTTGTCGATTTATCTCGTAGAAGACCATCTGACTAAAGCTGTAACGCTTATTATAAGTCAGAGCAGTCATCGCCGACTGCATGGTCGCGCCCATACCATCAGTGCCCGCCTTTCTCCCTGACATGCATACAATCATGACATGCATGAGAAAGCGCCACTGGTCAAGTAAGAACCCCTTCTTTCTCTGGGTATCTCCCAAGGGACCAGAGTATCCCATCCTCAGAAACGCTCCGTCACGGAAAGGAGCTACAAAGTCTGTCGGGTCATCCCTCGTCTCATCTCCAAAACGTAAAGCCGCCCGGATCTGTTCAGATGAGAACTGAACAATGTGATTGTTGACTGTTGCTCGCATCACCGGGGGCTCGACCCTACAGTCATATTCCACGGTCTGCCAAAAATCCTCAATGTTGGGTAAGGATATCGGCAGAGTTGTCGTAATCGCGTGGAATATACGCGAGCGTAATAGGAACGTGATGATTTCACGGAAATCATCAACTCCGCTCGCCTCCGGGTCTAATGTTATATACATGTTGTGACTCGGGAAGAACTGTCTCTGGTTATCACCACCGTCATCACCGCCTGCACCACCTACAGCAGCCATATCTGCATCAAACAGACTAAGTTAGATAAACGTCGAAGCAAATCACAAGTTCGCCTGTAACCATGAGCGAAGTTGTGATCATTTATGTATAGGCGAAGTTAGAGGTGGGGCGAAGTTGGGAACAACTTCGCTTCAACTTTAACTTCGTCTGTTAACTGTTAAGTAAAAAGGTCCAGGCAAAGTTAATGGTAACTTCGCCTAACCACAACATCGCCTCATAAACTGTTTCAAAAATAATTATCAGGCGAAGTTAAACCTCAGGCAAAGTTACAGATAACTTCGCCTAAACTGTAACTTCGCCGAATATGAAACGGCATCAGTTAGGTATTCGAACGACGTGATTTGGTCAATTTTGAGCTTGCGGATTTCGGAAAACCAGGTTTTAAGATGATCTATACGATTAATTTGATTATGAACACGTAAAGATACGTTTGAAAATCGGTTGTTAATGGTTCGAAAAACGAGGACGTGAATCGGGTCGAATCGACCGATGTTAAACGTTAATGAACATGAACAATCGATTCGATTACACTACACACCTTTAAACGGATTAGAATCGAAGGAAGAAAGAACACAGAAAGATCGATAAGTTCGCTGTAGGATTAGAGGTTAAGTTCGCTGGTTAAGTTCGCTGGGTTTTGAAAATAATGACCTGTTTGACCTTTGATTTCCTTTATATAGGGTCAGAGTTGTTCCGGCGAAGTTATGGATAACTTCGCCTATCGCAGGCGAAGTTATGCACAACTTCGCTGAAATTAAAAAATTTCAAAACAAACCCTATAATTTGAACAATTTGCAATTAAGTTTTAAAACAACCTTTAAAGCGTTAAATGATACGATCAAGACCAAGTAACCAGGTATAAAATCATACAACTACCTAAGTAAAAAATTTTAAAAATAAAGTACACGGGATCAAATTTCAGTCTCGATAGGGACTACCATGTTTTAGAAAATATCCGAACAGGAATCATACTAACTACGTGACTGTCACACAGATCCGTGTTCAGCTGTATTATGACATAAAGAAACAGGTTGTAAGCAGGTAAATGACTTAGAATGGTTTTCATCGTTTCTGTGATACGGGTTAGGTTCAATTAAGCTCAAAACTTAAGTGATATAACGAATCAGCTACAGTTGATTAGCGAATCACACTATAGCGAATCAGGTTGTTACAACCGTTTGTAACAAACTCTGACACCTTATGCCACGTGGCAAAGGTTGTTATGACACAAATCCCAAGAAGAACACGTGTCACACGAATCGATTAATCTAGTTAACGAACTAGATAACACGAACCAATAACTCACACGAATTGATTAACGAATTAGGTAGCGAAGTAACACTGTTGATAACCAATCACCGTGAAACATATAGCGAATCACCAGGAAGAAGATAACGAATTACGTTCATCTTCAAATCTTCAAATCTTCAAACGATTTTCCAGAAATTTTGAAGATCAAACCCAGAAACTCAACAATAACAAATTCATAATACAACCTTGTTACTCAACCAAAATGCACAAATAACCTACCAATACACTCGTAAACCAAATCTGAATCCAATACAAATAACCTCGTAACCAATTAACACCTTAAACTAAATCAATTTGACTAAAAACATACCCCTGTTTCGGACTTAAACCGAATCCAATATCAAACCACTCAAATCCAAACCAAACCTCAACTCCTCTAATCCACACCTATCCAATACCTTAACCAACACAAACTCAATCCAATTCGTCCATAATTCAACCAATTCAAACCAAAATTGATTCAATAACAATAAAACAGAAAAACTTAATAACAATAACAATTTAAACACCAAATCAAGTGTAAATCAATCACCAACAGCTCTGATACCACTTGCTGGTTCCCTAAATAAATCAATCGATAACAATAAACAGATCTCAGATCTGTGAATATCCGATTAATACTATTAAAGATCTAGCTCATAATTTACCTTGATTTAATGTTATATATGTGTATGTATTATCAATAGATTAGATGAATAATGTTAAGATGAAGCTTGAGAGAGAGCAATTACTCAAAAAACTCTTTTTGAAAACTTTCTCAAAAACTTACATTAAAGTGAACAGTAGTTCACTATATATAGAAGGTGATCTGGTTTGCTAACATCTCCTAGCGAACCAGCTTCCCCTTCGTTACATAAATTAACATAACGAACCACCCCCTGATTCGTTAACATCCCCTAACGAATCAGGAGGGAATACATTATAATGTCTTAGTTCGCTAACATCCCTAGCGAACTAGACTTAACCTTAACGAACTAGTCTTAGTTCGCTAACATCTCTAGCGAACTAGACTTAACCTTAACGAACTAGTTAATAATAAACATTAAATATTACATTAATTAATAAATAAAACATTAACGATAAATACAAAGATTTTAGACGCAAAACCGTGCACTAACACTAATTTTTAATTTCCTAATTTTGTGTGATTGTAATCATTAGTTTCTACAAAAGGAGGTGCTGCAATTTAGCCTGTTAATGTTAGCATAATGTGTTAATATTGATTTCTTAGAATTAGAGAAAAAAATCAACATATGAATTGTTGGAAGAACACACCTAATAAACTTTGAATAGCGAATCTTGCAAACTTAATTATTTTTTTTATTTTATTCATTTTTGTTTGTTATTCTATGTTTTGTAAAACTATAAATGTTTTGTAAAACTATAGCAAGTAATAAAAAAATTCAATCACAAAATATTTTGTCTGATAATATAGCAAGTAACACGCTTTCATTTGCCTTTTGAATTTTTAAGCGATCAATAGTCAAATTTGATCAAGATTTTTTTAAATCTGTCCACTAATTTTGTCAATCCTTATTAATTTTTCTAATTTATCTTAATTTTATTAACTAATTCCCTTTGTTACTAATTTGAATTAAATAACAAGATTTGAAATTATTTAAAAAAAATATCTATAAATATCAATCCACATCACTACTTTTATCTTCATATGAGATCTCTCTCTATCTCAGTTTGGTTTCCAGTGTGGTTTTGTAGATTTTTGTAGTTCTACCAATGTTTCTTCTCTTGATCTTATATTTTCTCATTGGTTTTGGTAAATATTCATACATTAATTATCAATAATTAAAGTTGATTGTTTATTGGTACTTAACTAGCAATACTTACAAAAGCCCAAATTGGATATATAGTTTGTTTTTTGTCTTTTGGTTGTATATTTTTATATTCTTAAAATGGTTGTTTGTAAGCAAATTTGTTATTTTAAACATGATTTGACTTATACTTATTTGAAGATTATGATTATATGTTTTGAGCTTGTTGTAGGTGATGTTCTATTTGATCCTCATAATAATAACAATGATTATGTGTTATTTATTCAGGATGATTTGAGATTGATGTCATGGAGTAACCCTTAGACTCTCGTGCGGCACTTAGACTCCTTCTAAGTTCAGCCTTGTTCACCTAAACGCAGCAACGATTCTTAGACTTGAAAAGGGAACACAAGATTGTTGAGTTGCTTAAAGGGAACTTTAGATAACAAGAGAGCTTTACAAAGAGAACTTGTATTGCAAACTTGGATTAGTGATTTACAAATGGCTGGTTACATCTATTTATACTTGCTCCCCCTACTTCTAGGACCTTCCATTCTAGGTCCTTCTATTATTAAAATATTACAAATATCTAAGATATTTTACAAGTAAATATCTATGATATATACAAGAACCTTTCTAGTAACTTTGGTCCAGAATTTTCTAAGTAAATATCCAGGATTTTCTATGGAAAATATCCAAGATTTTTTCCATGAAACTTGGCTCTTGATTCAACCAGAAATCTCCGAAAAAAACGAGCTGATGCGGTTTGATTTTAGGCGGGTCGTGACATTGAGGAAGTGGAAACAACGACTGCTTGGAGGCATTGATGTCATGGTTAAATATTGTAAGTAACTAAAGCCATGATTAAATATTTCCAATATTTTAAACTGTTGGAATTTTTGAATTTAATCTCAAGTATTCAACCATTTTCCAGCTTGTAAACGACATCTTATATATTTTGTTTATTTATGTTGACACCGTTATATACTTATAATATTTATAAATATGATTAGACAATCTGGTATTTGCAAAACCTGTTACGGGTCAGTTTACGGGTCAAAGTGAATTTGAAATAAGTCAATTTGGTTTGACTAAAATTTTGTTTTGAAAAAAAGTAGGTTCGAGTCAAAATAGGTTACGACCAAAATAGATTTGGGCCAAAACGAGCCTATTTATAATGCAAATGACAAAAATTTAAAAAAAATATATAATCGAGAACATGTACGGGTCAGGGCGGACTATTTTAAAATGTCTTCTTTTTGGTTTGTCCTTGAACGGGTGTTGTCAAAATGGGTTTTGTAAATAAGGTATCAAATAACTAGGAATAATAATTACAACTATTTTATTATTGTCAGAACGAGCGGAGGCTCATGTTGAGTAACGGGCCTTAATGTGTTCATGTCTTAACGGGTTATTTTTTTAACCCGGTTGAACATGCACGATCAAGATACACAACCCGTTCTTCTAGACCAAACCATTTACTTTCTTACTATTAGTAAAAATATGATATATTTAGTATTTTTTTTAAACATAATTTTTAAAACATGAACCACTTATTACCATATCTTTTTTCACTCTACCAAATTTACTTTTGGTTACATTAAGCGGAGTTTAAAAAATGGATATCCACTCAATTTTATTGATTTGTTTTTACATGTTTGGGCACATTATCCAACCATATTTAAGCTGATTATGATTGAAATCTTAGCAATTGAGATAATAGTCAACTGTTTTCTTATGACTTATGAGTTAACTTTTAATTGTGGCCAATACTTATAAAGCAGATGCTAGGATTTAAACTCAAGGCAATATAGGGTTATGGGTTTGGTCAATAGGGGCCAAAGTCATACTCTTTGAGCCTTATCACAACGGAATGTGTATACATATACTTTAACTTTATTGACACCTAACCAATACAATCACAAATGTATTATACAATGAATGTTTTACTTATTTGTAACATATTTGTGTAATCTTACTTGTAATTTCATATTTGGTCCTTTAGGGATAATGGAAAATTACATATTTTCAAATAAATAACTAAGCGTTCAAAAGAAAAAAGTAACTAAAAATTAAATATACCTCGTGTAAAGGACATAATCCGATACAAAAAGTAAATATAAATGATAGCCAGCCAAAATAACTTCAAATTTAAAACTTAGTTAACTAGTCAATTAGTTGTTATTAACTTCTATTGTAAAGAAGATATTTTGTATCAAGTTAATGAAAATATCATTAAAGTTCAAATATCAGCCTAGGTTCTCATTTTCCTAGCTTATATCGATCATCTTGCCCACTCTCATATCATCCATGGCCAGTCAAAACACCAGTTCCTCCTCTTTCGATAAAACCGCCACCACTCCGTTGCACACCTATTACACCTTATCACCATAAAACTCCCCTCCACAAATTTCCTTCTCTGGAAAAACCAAGTTGAACCCATTCTCTCATACCTTCATCTTTTGGTCACATTGACGGCTCCTCCGTTGCCCCACCGGAAACCATAGTTGCAGATGGCAAAACTCTCCCAAACCCTGCTTTCAATACCTTGAAAGAATCTGACCAACGTGTGCTTCTTCTCCTTCACTCAACCCTAACCGAAGAAGCCATGGTAGAAGCTATTGGTCACACCTCAGCCTATCATGTTTGGCAGGCCCTTGAACATGCCTACAGCCACCATTCTATCGAACGGATGCATACCCTTTGTGACTCCCTTCTCCAGCTACAAAAAGGAACCACTCCGGTCTCCGACTTTGGTCGTAAATTCAAATCTCTTTGCGATCAATTGGCTTCCATCGGTTATCCGGTTACCGATGAGGACAAACGTCATTATTTTCTCTGTGGCCTAGGCTCCTCTTTCGAAAATTTTTCTATCGCCCAACAAACAATTAAACCCGCACCACCATACAGCGAAAAACTCGCTCAAGCCGAAAACCATGAACTTTTTCTCCAACCCCTAGCCAGCCCATCAATCCCTCAAGCAACCTTTTCTGCACAAACTCACCGATTCACATCTCATCTCATCCCAGACCAGCTCGTGATTCCTCCCAGCGAGGTCGTTTTCGGGGATCCTCATCCTCCCACCGTGGCCGATCCATGATCGGCGCGTTTTATGTACACTCTATTTTATATTATTTATATATTAAATGCATCGATATTTTTACTAATTATATTATTTTATATTGTTCTTGTAATTTATAACTTATACGTATAATGTATTAAAAAAAAACATCATAAATAATAATTAAAGAATGATCTGATTTAAATTGTCACACCCCAAAATACGGCCTAGGCGTGTGACGCCTATGTAGGTACCACAAGTGTAAATAAATCAGAGTTACGTTTAATTAGCAGAAGACTTTATAACTTGTGGATTAAAGTTGTAATATTACAAAAGACGGGATTATAAAAGATTCCCGTTTAAGTTTAAAAGATTACTTGTTTTAATTACAAAACCACCATTAAAGTTTATACAAAACAAATCCGAGCCATCGGATATTCATAGCACTTCGACACTCAAAGCGCTATCCTTGTTCACCTGCAAAATGTAAGAAAATACGTCAGCAACGAATGCTGGTGAACACGTTGGCGCTAAAATATTTTCTTTTACTTTATTACCCCTCGAGACTAAACCTGCCTCGGGCCATCGTGGCTTAGGAATAACAAAGTTAAACAACACATTTATAAACTCGAGCCTCTACACTAGGTCACCTCAGCAAACACCGCAGCGTTCGACTTAGTTAAGTACCCGTATATATACACATGGCCGTGCTTCCCGCGGGAAAGCGTCCTACGACCAGGCGTGGTGCGATGTGCCCACCGCGTACTACCACATATGTAAGGATGCAGACAAACGTATACTACAGCCTGAGGGCTAGGCTTATACGGTTTTAGGAACACATAGTCCCTTGTAAACAATTTTCATATAACATGTTTGACTTGTTTGAAAATAAGTTTGTAAAAGTTTGGGGGCGTATTCACCTTATCGCTTTGAGATCGGCTTCAACACCGTCCGAGGGTCTTTCCCTTGCTATCTCGCACCTATAGTACGAGTATAACCAATTGTTAGTCGGATATACAATCCGGCTTAAGACCTTTAGTCTTATTTTATATTCTTTACCTCGATGAACCTTTAGTTCAATCTCTTTTACTTGAAAACCTTTAGTTTAAAAGTAATTATAAACTTTAGTTTATTTATAAAACCCGACGTTTCTTCTTCTCTAAGAAACATATTCTTTCTCTTTTATTATTTAAGAATAGTTATTTTTTTGTTAAATAATAATTTCATAACAAAGAATATATACTTACACACATATATATTTATCAATATTCAATATCTTATCTTTTGTTCATTTCTTTGTTATGTTTTCTTTTCTTTTAACGAGGTATCGAGTATAACCTCGACTTAAGGTTTATGCCTTTATAATATTTTATTATTATATTCATTTGGCCATTATGCCTACCTTTGTTCGGCTTTATAAACCTTAACGACTCGAGCAGCACTCCAACGCCACATGACTTCTTTTGACTTCTTTATCAACGTCCCTCCTTGTTGCCAAACGATAACACCAATCTTCAACACTCGTTGGCACGCTTCTCGAGACTCATCGCCATGATAACAAACGCCTTCTTGGTTGTATATGGGTGGAGGGTGGCACGAACTTCCAGGAAACGTCAACATGGAAATCGAGGATCGTGACACGTTTATCGAGGAATTATGGCACGTTTATCGAGGTGGATCAAGTATGTGATTTTGGGATTGTAGAGAGATGTTAGAGAGAGAGTAGTATGTGTGATTTGGTGTGTGGAAAGTGAAAGCCCAGACCCTGCTATTTATAGACATTTTCTGGAAACCCATCCCGGTACGCGACGGCCTCCTGGGCACCCGTCGCGTACCGCGACGTAGCCCTGGCCAGTCACAATGTAGGTCTGCCACGTGTCGCCACGTGGCAGACGCTGTGCCACGTGTTAACACGTGGCGGACGACGTGCCACGTGTGGCTACGTGGCGGGACACGTGGTGACCGGTGTGCCACGTGTGGCCACGTGGCAGACCACGCGTCTCGCTGTCAGACACCCCATCGCGATACGCGATGGGTCTCTCTTCTGATCCATCGCGTAGCGCGATGGGTAAGGAAACAGAGTTTTCATTTTTAACCCTCAGGTTTGGAATTTTGGCAAATTTGATCCCTAGACTTTGGAAAGTTAACATTTTGATTTCGAAATTTTCACGATGTTACAGAAATATACGGAATGCAAATGATTTATTATATTTGATCTATTACCCTATTATACTAATGTGGCAGGAACCATGCATATGTCATGTATATGGAGCTATGGAATAAAAAGAATATATCAGAGTACACGTCAGTGTGATTGTTATTAAATTTAATTAGAAGATGCAATGGAGTTGGACTCGTGGTGGACTTTAGTGGGTTGTGTACGTTGAACTGGACTATAAACAAAATCAAACGTGGGTTGTGCCATCACAAAGGGAGCCGCCTTTTGTTCTTTGGAGGGCACACATATAATGAGATGATACACGGCTGATTGAGGGGGATTATTTTATTTTTGGAGACGGCAATTTTAGAGAAAACAAATCAAACGGCTTAGTTGCTTGGGGAAGCAGCAAGTGAGGATGAACAGCAGATTTTGGCTATTGTGCACGCCAATCCAAAATAGTAATCAAGTTTAAGGAAGCTATATGACAGGCAAATCTCGTTGTAACTTCCTCTAGGTAAATGGTTCGTTTAGATTAAACATTAAACATTGTTTTATTTATGTTTGGATTTGTTCTTGACATTGACAACGTTGTATGAACATATTGATGTCTTGGTTTATTTAAACTATTTGCATGTGTTAGTAATCCTTGCTTTACAACTTGTTCGGTTGATGACAAAACCTAGTAGCTTGTTCGGTGACATAGAGTAGGTCGATTCACACTAATAAATAGGGTAATTGAATTATAAAAGATCCGATGACAAATATCCGTTTTTGATTACCACCTAAATAAACCGATTTTCCAACACTATGTCTATGTGATGTCCAATTAATAAAACCAATTTTGTGTGAAACCTAGAACCTGAAACCTGGAGGAGGTTGCATTTTCATTAAATTGTTTTTTTTTAATCAATCTTCTAATTTTCGCTTGACATCGTTTGTCCATCTTAGTTAGTTAATTTCATATTAAAAATTAAACATACTTTGTAATACTGACCACATGCTCTCTATGGATACGATACCCTACTTACTCTAACTATTTAGTTTAATTAGGTTTTTGAATGACTAAAACGACGGTCATCAAAATGGCGGTGTTGCCGGGGAGCTAGTGCGCTTAGTGTTGCGTTTCTTGTTTGATTAATATATATATATATATATATATATTAAAAAAACAAAAATACTTTAAAAAAATAAAATCCAAAAATAATTTTCTTTTTATTTCTTTTGTTTAAGTTCGGTATTACACTTGGTATTGTTTGTCTTTGCTTGTACAGGAATTTATTATAGTGTCGACAGCATACGTGTAGTTCAGTCATGAGTTATTACAGTAATCAAAGTCCACCAGGTAGCCCATTATACCTACCATTCACACAAAGACAACAATTTTCAAACTTTGACCCGACACATTCTCAAACCCAAAACCAATATGAATATGATGAGTTTGTGCCTTCAGTGCCACAATTTAATCAAAGAGATCATTATCGGGACAAGTTGGGTCAGCAAAGGTATAATGGCGATCAGCAGAACGATTATGGAGTACAGCAGGGTCAGGATGGGTATATGGATGGAGTGCCTAGGGCGAATCACAGAGCCCCTGTTAGAGGAGTTGTCAGTCATTTTGTGCCTATAGTACCAAAGAACGCCTCACTGTTCGAGCCACCACATCAGAATGCAAGATATTTTGAGACACCAATTCAGAATTGCTATGAAGGAAGTCAAAGTAGCTATCAAAGCAACTCGCAGAATCGAGGGAATAGGCAAACACGTCAGCATGGGTCGGATGATAACTCCGTCAATGAAAAATTAGATACAATTATTGAGTTAATGATGAGTATTCAGAAAGGCAACGATATCAGAGATAAGGAAATCAAGGCATTGTCACAGCAGGTTGGACAATTAACTGAAGAAGTGGCATTCATCTAAAGAGATCAAGGTAAGCTTTGTAGTAATATTCAGATATGTATAACTCACAAATCGTCTAACACAACGAGTGTCCACATAAATGAGGTAAGTACTCGTCCTCTTTCTGAAATTTCTATTGTTCAAACTCATTAACCACAATGTGTTAAGGGTGGGTGAATGATATAACCGAGTCTAAGGGTGATAGTGAACATGATCAGGAAGTTAAACTTTTACAAAGTCTGAAAGTGATTCAAATAACATGTTTTCTGAAATTAGTAATTTGAATGTGAAAGTTCCATTTCCAATGGCCTTACTTGCACCAAAAAATTTAAGTAAACGAGAACAACCTAAGAGTGAAAAGTGGGAAAATTTTGAAAAAGTGAAAATAAATAAACCTTTGCTTGAACAAATTAAAGCGAGTCCTTATCATGTTGAGTGTTTAGAAGAATTAAGTACCCACAAGCGACGTCACAAGTTTCCTAAACAACTTGATTTAACTGCTAGTGTGAACGCCGTTTTGATGGGTACCCTTCCCCCAAAACTTCAAGATCCAGGAACGCCTATTATTTCAATACAAATAGGTGATTTTAAATTAGATAGGGCTTTATTGGATCTTGGAGCTTGTGTAAGTATTTTACCGGGGAGTGTTTATATGATTAGTATGATTTTGGGCCACTACAAAAAGTTAAAACAACAGTGGTGTTGGCTGATCAAACTCCTAAGTGTCCTAGGGGGATTGTAAAGGATGTGATTGTAAAAGTTAGTGAATTCTATTATCCTGTGGATTTCCTCATGCTGGATTGTGTAAAGAATACACAACCGACAGTTATAATGGGTAGACCGTTTTTAGCTACAACAAAGGCAATTATTAAGTGTGCTGAGGGAACGGTTAGAATGAGGTTCGAGGAAAAGAAAATAAGTTTGAAGGTGTTTTGTAATTTGTTTAATCATAAAACTGACAAGTGTGGATCTCCTGAGAAGGAGAATCAAATAGAAAAGAAAGAATGTTTTATGATTGACAGGTTAAATGAAGAGAAGGTAAAAAAGAAGTCAAGAAGGAGAAGAAGAAAACAAGTGGAGTTTGATTGTTACAGAGAAATGTGTAAATTTTATGATCAGGATTGGGAAAAATCTAATGATGAGAGTAGAACAAGTATAGGAGCGGAAGGAGGAAAGCACCCTACAAGACCACCATGAATGGCACATCAGGTATGGTCCGGCTGAAGACCTTAACAAAATGTAACATCGTGAAAATTTCGAGTTCAAAATGTCAACTTTCCAAAGTCTATGGATCAAACTTGCCAAAATTCCAAACCTGAGGGTTAAAAATGAAAATTCTGTTTTCCTGACCCATCACGCTACGCGATGGATCAGAGGATAGACCCATCGCGTATCGCGATGGGGTGTCTGACAACGAGACGCGTGGCCTGCCACGTGGCCACACGTGGCACACCGGTCGCCACATGTCCCGCCACCTAGCCACACGTGGCACGTCGTCTGCCACGTGTCAACACGTGGCACACCATCTGCCACGTGGCGACATGTGGCAGACCTACGCTGTGACTGGCCAGGGCTATGTCGCGGTACGCGACGGGTGCCCAGGAGGCCGTCGTTGTAACGATTCCGGCAAATCCAGGTATACCCTAGCCGGTATATACTAATTACGTGTCATTTAATATTGATTATATGAGTTATAGTACGTATATACGAGTATATATGATTCATAGTACGAATCATACTCGATTATATAGTGAATCGTATTGGAATTACAATTAACCAATGAACGATTATTGAAACCCGAACGAATCGGGAATTACATTATAGACGAAGTATATAATGTTTAGTGATATTTACGAAGTATTAATGCTTCGGGATAAGTGAATTATAGCACAGAGAAAGGATTTCGATTTACTAGTACGTCGGTACGGTAAACGAAACCTTTAACATCAAACCAAGCAAGAGACGATCAATCAAGCCGAAAAAGATGCACAATTACCGACAATACAATGTTTTAAGTCATTTAATGTCATGGGTTAAGTTTTTAAAGTTTTTAAATTAGTTTTATGTAAATTTTATTTTAACCCGAAAAACGACCATTTTAGGCTCGTTTTAAGCCGAATTACGAGTTTAAAACGAGAAACGAACTGAACCAGACTATCCACAACATTATCCGGATTGTGTAATCCAAATGTGTGGCCATGGTTTGAGATGTGGCCCCCCCCCCACATCACCAATAGAGCCGGCCATATACACACACATTACACATTTCATTTCTTTTTTTTCTAACACCAAACTCTCTCAAATCTTTCAAACCATCAAACATTCAACCCAAAAACCCTTGATCCAAACCAAGAACACAAGGTATAACACATGTTTTTATTGCTTAAATCTTATTTCCAACTTCATGATCTTGAGAAAAGGAGGTTTCAAATGTAAAAATGGGTGAAAACCCGAGTTGAAACCGATTCTCGCATGATCAAGTGATGTATACAAGTTATACAAAGGATCTTGATCCAAGTGATGAGTTAAAAGAGTTTATAACGAATTTTTACGGTTAAAATCTTTAAAAAATGAATTTCCAAGTGAAAGACGGGTGAAAACCCGAGATGAAACCGACTCTTGCATGATCAAGAGATGTATACAAGTTATACAAGGGATCTTGGTCCAAGAAATGAGTAAAAAGAGTCGAGAAACGGATTTTTACGGTTAAAACCTTTGTTTTTATATCAAAACCGACACTATGAAAGAAATGGTTTGATTGTTGGTGTAACTTGCTTGGTATAGTGTTATTGTGCTTGTAAGTGTTGTATCTAGTGGCTAGCAAAGGCTAGAAACCAAGATCTTTGCGATCTAACGCTAGAAAACACAAAATAGTTCGGTTTTCGTGTGATTTAGTGATTTTGGACAGATTGTAATGTGCTTAGAGTTGGGTCATGAAATTTCACAGAGATGATCTACACATGAAAATATGAGATCTGTGAATTTTTGGTAATTTTTGGATAAAAGATGAATATTTGGTGAATTTAATGCTCGGTTTTGGCCAAAAATGGTGAAAAATAGCTAAACTTGATGAAAAATTCTGAAAAATTTAGGATAAGCTTTTTATAACATATAAAAGTCACACACAAAATTTGAGCTCAGTTGGAGAAGTCTAAAGGGGCTTTTCGGTAAAATGAGTTCTAGGGCTTTCTAGCTCGGTTTTTGTGAAAATGGCTTGAAATATGAGTTTTGGGTTCTGGAAAAATTCCAGGGAGTCATGAGAATGGCAGGGATCATCCCGGAAAAAATTTGGGATTTTTCTAAAGTCTTTTGGTATTTTTGACATATTTAGTGTTTTAATGATGTTTAAAAATAGATAAATAAATGAAAATATAAAAAAATAAATCTGGAAAATTTTTGTAAAATTTATTACTGTCAAAATAAGTTTTGTGCAAAATTTCAAGACCCGAGACTGAACGGGTAATTATTTGTGCTAAAAAGAACATAAAAACAAATTTTTAAAGCTTAAAACGTGTAAACCGGCAAAACTCGCATAAGCGAGCTGACTGGTATATAAAAACCTAAAAATTGACCATTTTCATAATACTAAGTAAATTAAATAAAAGTAAATCATCCGAAAATAATTCGGATGATTTGGTAATTTTACCCGATTTTAACTGTTTCCGGCACCTAAATGACGGAAACGGGCCCCGCGGCCAAACGGGGTGTCCAAACCGAGCTCTAATTTCATCACTTTAACTAAATTAACAGTCAAACACCATTTTTGGGTCGGGTGTGACCAAACTCATTTTTGAAACTAAAAACGGATAACCATGCTAGGCACGCAAATCAAGGAAATCATAAAAATGATAATTTTGACCGTCAGACTCTAAGCAATGTCACAATCTGAGTCCTTAGAAGTGTCACGGGGTTAACATTGTCCCCGGATCGAGTACAGTACTGGGTTAACAATGTCCCCAGATGTACCGATTAACACGGATTTAATTTATGGGAATTATATAGTAACGATTAGATATTATATTACAGATCCAAGCTTATAGCAGTTCATTGTATCACGTCCCGACTCACAGAAAGGTGAGTTTTCACGAGCCCCTTTTACTGAACTGTTTTAAAATATTTTCCCGGGGCGGAAAGCATGTATTTATTAAAGTATTTAAGTACATACTGATCGTATGGAAACACTTGTATATTTAAATATATATATGGTTTGATGCATAGAATATATAAATTGTTTATCGTGTGGGATTGTTCTGGGGTAACATAGTTCCCAGAGGTTATTATTATTGTTCTGGGGTAACATAGTTCCCAGAGGTTATTATTATTGTTCTGGGGTAACATAGTTCCCAGAGGTTATTATTGTTCTGGGGTAACATAGTTCCCAGAGGTTATTATTGTTCTGGGGTAACATAGTTCCCAGAGGTGATTATTGTTCTGGAGTAACATAGTTCCCAGAGGTTATTATTGTTCTGGGGTAACATAGTTCCCAGAGGTGATTATTGTTCTGGGGTAACATAGTTCCCAGAGGTTATTATTGTTCTGGGGTAACATAGTTCCCAGAGGTGATTATTGTTCTGGGGTAACATAGTTCCCAGAGGTTATTATTGTTCTGGGGTAACATAGTTCCCAGCGGTTATTAGTGTTCTGGGGTAACTTAGTTCCCAGAGGTTATAAATGTTCTGGGGAAACATAGTTCCCCGCATAATTACATTGTTTAATAAATGATTATTAAAATGATCTGTCGGTGTTTATTTAATTAGTGAAACTCACCAACTATTCGTAGTTGACCCCGTTTTCTTTACATGTTTTCTAGGTATGCACAAGTTGGAATGATTGAAATGTGCTTAATGATCTGTGCTACTTGTTGAAGCTTGCTGATCTATATTTTGTAATGAATATATTAATGTCTTATCGGTAAAACTCGTGT